>NC_058133.1:203068778-203105162 GCF_016433145.1 Gracilinanus agilis | reverse complement strand
AGAGAGAGAAAGAGAGAGAGAGAGAGAGAGAGAGAGAGAGAGAGAGAGAGAGAGAGAGAGAAAGAGAAAATGTGAATATGTATGTAACCTTCGCCTATTAATGCTCCTAAATTTCCCAGTCTGTCCTCTATGTGGCTCCCCTACCCCCAACCCAAGGCAAGGTAGAACTTTTATCTGTTTCATCATTTGGTGGCTGTGTGAGAGAAAGGATCACATATGAATGTATTTTGTGGATGTAGAGACTTCAAGATATGGCAGTTGATAGGCTACATGGAGTGAGAGTCAGTTGAGAATTACTTTGAAGTTATGAACTTTAGGAGACCGAAGAATGGTAGTACTTTAAGCAAAAAGTGAGAAGTTTGGAAGAGGGGTGAGTTTATGGGGAAGGGAAAGGTATTAAATTCTATTTTGGACATGTTGAATTTGTGGACTAGTTTGACATATCCAGTAGACAATTGGTGATGTGGGACTGAACTGAGAGACTCTGAAGCTGGATACGTCTTATTGTGAATCATCTATGTAAGGAAGATGAATAAATCCGTGGGTAGAGAGAAAAGAGAAAAGGACCTAGAAAGAGCTTTGGGAATACCTCCAGTTAGGATGGAAGAGGAAAATGGGCAGAGAGAGAATGGCTTGGATAATAGGGCTATCAGTAGCTTTTTTTAGGAACTTGGTTGAGGAATGGAGAGTGTTGAAGGACAACAGTGCCATGACATGGTAGAATTTAATGAAAGTTTTTTAAGGTTGGGAGAGATTTGTTAATGTTTAAGTTAGGTTAGGTAAGGTCAGGTAAGCGAGGATAGTTTGTAGGAAAAAATATTGAAAATTAGAGAAAGATAATTGAGGTAGGGTGGGATGGCAATATGTTAAAAAGATAAGAGAATTGTTATATGGGAGTAGGAATAGCTCATTAAAAATTTTTTTCTGATCTGTTTTTGCATTAATTCTTCCTTAGAATATGATTGGAGTTTTTTTTCTCTTCTACAGAGATTAGGGCTAAGATTGTTATATACTTTTTATTTCAATGGCTATACATTCACTATTTACTTTTGGACATTGTATCTGCTGATTTGGAATAGTATTTAAAGTAATGCTGTTTGTGGAATCAGGTGACTGTTTGAGTATCTCTAATCTCTGCAGATCTTCAGAAGAAAGATGACATTAACACCACTTTGTCCAGATGTACTGTGGTTTTAAAATAACTTAGTTTTCCCCTGCACTCTTCCCTCTCCAGTTACCGCTTTATTGCCCAGTCTGTATTATGAATTAATTTTGGTAGCTTAATTTTTAAGAGTCACATCAGTAGCAAGATTTATTCTTTTGTGGCATGTGTGAACATCTTTGAACATAATATTTAAGTGTACTCTCTGAAAGGTTTGCCTTATTTGGTGTTTTTTCTTTCTCTTGCTAATTGAGATTTCAGCATCTAATTTTAGAGCCCTAAAGCGCCATCTGATGGTATTGAAATGCTGTTTTTCCAAAACACAATTATGCAGTTCTGTTGCAGTTGTTATACTTTTTTTTAACCCTTTCCTCCTGTTCATAGTATTATAAGTATGAAAGCTACAGAATTATTTTTTCAAGTGTACATTTGTGTATGTCCATCTGTTTTTTTTCTCCTCAGCTATTCAAGTTTTTCTATAAAGGTATGTGGTTGAGAATGTGGTTTTTAAGAGATGCATGTAGATCTGTCTAAAGAGTAGGTGTTGTGTGAAAAGCTCAGTGGACCATAAAGTGCTGCTTGCATTCCTGGGGAGTTAACAATATAGATTTATGTGGGTGGATAGCAAAACTTTTCTATAGCCATGGCAAAGGTATTTTTCAACATTGAAATGGGTAACTGCTGGAATCTAATGAACCACAAAAAGGTTAGGTAGTGTCTTCATATTTTTTTGAATAGTGATTTGTTAATTTGACCTTTTGAAAACTGACATTTTAAATAAACTTTGTCAGAGTATTGATACCTGAGGAGTTCATGTTTATATTTTAATGAATCTTAACTTTATCTGATAGTACATTTTGCTGAATGCCTTGTTTTTTAAAACAAAGGAAAGTTTGTTATCAGAACTTGAAGTTTATGATTTCATGTGTAGATATTCTTGCCATCCATATAAATCACAGCTTGTCCATACCTTAGCGGAGAGACTTCATAAATTAATGACATAATTAAACAGATTTCTTTTGTGTTTACAATGCAACAGCCTAATCAGGCAATTAACTCATTTAAAAGTGGCCAGATGCCACCAATTTCATCCAGATGTGCATAGAAAATGGGCATTTTAATTCAAATATTAGAGATTTGGATTTTTCTGTGGATTTCCTTGTTATAGTTTTATTACATAACGTTGGTCGCAGCAGAAAACCTAAGTTTATTATGCAATGTCCTTTGCCTGTTTTGGCTGACTTGTCAAAGTTGTGGCGCTCCAACTCCTTGTGGTGGTATGAAAACTACATTTCCCGAAGATCCCTGCGCTGTTTTGGTCAGCACTTCCGCTTTTCACATCTAGGCCTCTTTCCAAGCTGGGTCAGGCTCGGGGCTTGGTCGGCGCCTGCGCAGTAACGGTGGCGTACTTTTCCTCCCTCTCCCCCTCCCCCTCCCAGAGTGGCTGCGGAAAGCGGCATTGGCGTGTATGGTAGCCGACCCGCAATTTGTGAAGGTTCCTTGCAGGAAGCTGACTGGCCGGGCCCAGTCGCTGGTCTGGTGGCATTCAACTTATACATTCATTTTAGCCGTAAATAATGATGGCGCAGGTTACCTTTGCAAGCAAATTCCCCTTCCCTTTCGCACCGCCGCTCTTTAGTTTCACAAACTCGTTCTCTTAAGCCGTCAAATGAACTTGGTGTAGGGAATCTGTGTGCCAGACGAATCTCTCTGTCTAGCTTCATGCTAGCTCGGAAGAAAGATTCGTCCTCCGCTGCCGCAGTGCCGCGTGCCGTCTCCTCACGTCCCGGGAAACAGCTGGGTCCCGCTGCTGCAGCCGCCTCCGTCTCCACCGCAGCCTCCACCGCGACCGCCGCCGCAGTCTTCTGTGCAATAGTTGCAGCCGAAGCAGCCTCGTTGGTGGCGGCCGCGCCCCCTGCCGCCCTGCGGGGGCGGGGCGGCGCGGGCGAGCGCTCCCTAGCGGTGGGCCGGGGCCTAGCGTCCCTTTGCAGCGGCAGCCGGTGGAGGCGCTGTCCCCCTTCCCTGTGTCGCCGGCGCTCGCCCGCTCGCTCGCTCGCTCTATTCTCCCTCCGCTTCAGATTAAAGGGGGGGAGGGAAAAGAAGGAGCTCAGCCGCCATTTTCTCAGCTCCGCCACCGCCGCCGCCACCGCTCGTCGAGCCGGCGGGAGAGGAGAGCTACGCAGCGAACCCTGCTCACCCCGCTGCAGCTGAGGCGGGGGCGGCCGGAGCGCGCTCCCCCGGCCGGGGAAAAGGTGTTCGGAGGGTGGCGACCGGGGCAGCGGACTCCGGTCTGCAGACGGCAGCGCTTGTTTGTGCTGGGCGGGGGGGCGGCTTTTCCTTCTCCCCCCGCCCGCCGTTCAGCTTGGGCTGCGGCTTCCAGCCGTGCCCAGGCCCCTTGCAGAAGCGGACGAAGGCAGAAGGGCCCGAGAAAGACAAGAGAAAGCGGCCGTTCCTTCTTCTGCTGCCTTCCCCTCCCCCCGCGGGGAAAGTCAGGGCGGCTCCGGGCGGCGGCGGAGGAGAGCGGGGGCTGCAGGGGGGGCCCGGGCCGGAGCCGGGGCCGTCTCGCGCTCCCGCTCTCGGCCGCCGCCACGGTTCTTCCGACCCTCCCTGGCGAGGCGAGCGGGGTTGTTTGCAAACTGCGCCCATTTTGTGGGGCTGAATCCGCCCGGGCTACGCTCCTCCATCACGTGGTAGGTGCTGCTGCTGCTGCTCCTCTCCTCCTCCCTGCTGCCCTTTCTCCTTCTCTCCCCCTCTGGCTCCTTTTTTTCCCTCTTTGTTAGTTGTAACTAGAAAGCCAAAGGAGGAAGGGAAAAAAACCCCGTAACTTTAAATGGCCTCCCCGGGGTTTCTCCTCGCAGGATCCCGAGGTTGGGAGGCGCCCGCCAGGGAGGGGGGCCCTTCCCCACCAGCTGCCACCTCGTTTGCCAGTTTTTCCTTGGCGTTTTATTTAAAAAACACAGGCTTAAGAACATGATTTATTCTATTAAACCCACCCACAAAACTCTGGCTCTAGCCTTGAACTTATTCTCTTGACTGCAAATGGTCTTTCTCTGCCTCCAACATCCATTTTGCGCGTTTCACGGTTTGTAGCACAACTCTGGTGAAATGATTGTTTCAGTTATTCTCATATTTTTGTTGCCCTCAGCTGCTAACGTGTTCAGAGCTAGCCGTCTCCTGCCGGACATGTTTTCGAGAGATTTTTTTTTTCTTTCAAGATTGAGCTAAGGAGGAAGGCGGTTTATTTGTTTATACTGAGTTGGAATCTCGCTTGCTTTTGGGGGGGCCTATTTTCCAATTTACGGTGTTTGCTCCACAATTAATAGTTTGTTTTTCCAAAGGATGAACGTAGGATTATTTTTAATCGTTAAGGCGAACCACACATATTTTCCCTGACTCTTGCCTAAAAATATTTTTTGTTTTCTAATAGCTGAAGCCATATATGACTTTGAAGAAATCTTGCTTATTGATTAACTTAGAAGGGGTGACATGATGGCGCCACTTTAAATTGCACCCCCCTCCTCCAATTTTTTTTCTCTTAAGGATCTCTGGAACATTTCCTCCCTTTATAAGCACGCACTTTACAGTTCTGAATCTTGGTGGCCGAGGGGGTCGTATTTGGAACCTCCTGGGATCGGGAGGTCGGCACCCCGCAGGCCGAAAGTTCCAAAAGAGAAATTTCCCTTACTCTTCCCCCCCCCCCCCTCCGCCCTTCCCATTCACAATCCTGGTGTTACCGTCTCACTCCATTGTCACGTGGCTGGCAATCATGGTTTGTTTTTTTTTTTTTTTTTTTTTTTAAATGAAGGGAGTGTTAAATCTTTTCATTGTTGTCCAAATAGAATTTCCCTCTTCCCGGTTAGAAAAACTAATGACATGTTATTTGTTATTTAAAAAAAAAAATAAAATTACATAATCTTTATATAGCACAATGTGCGATACAGACTTACAGATTTTGTTAATGGATTTAATCGCAAAGTAGTTGTACAGAAAGTAGTAAATAGTAATACGTTTAATCTTACAGATTTTTGTGAAGCTTCTTCTCCCCCCCATTCCCCTAGTTTTTCAGATCTTAATTCCTTTTTTACAAAAGCTTAAGTGGGTTTGTATGGTTTTCCTTCTCCCTCCTTTTTAGGATACATTCAGTTCCTTTTTCTAATAAGCTGTTACCAATTTAGAAATTTTCATATGTCTTTAGGCAACTTTATGTTGGCCTACATTATTTCTTTGCAGTAAAATGGACACTTTGGAAGTAATCTATTTAGCTTTAAAACATGTAGTGAACCATAGTAGCCGCTTTGCATTTGTTTTTTAGTGGAGATAATTTCTTACCTGAGCATCTAGAAAAATGTTTTGTTGTTTCATGTCAGTTTCCCCCTAAAATTGGGGAAACCCCCATTTTACAAGTTACAGTGTAGCTTCCTGCTCTTCCTACATAAGTTATTGCCCACATTTTCTGTTCTGATGAAGTACTATGCAAAATCCAAATACTTTGTGGCCAGAAGAATTTCTTTATTAAAGTGAATGTGGAAAGCACTGAGTCTTAGTCACAGTGCACAGGATCCTCTTCTTGCAACCATTGATAATTTTCAATGGTTTGGGCCATTTTGCTAGCAGTTACATCATGTCATGTGATGTGCAGTGTGATGTGTATTTCTAAAAATAATACAAGTTAAAAAATCTCATCTTGGGAATTAAAAAACTACACCTTAGGAAAGTGAAATAAAACAATCTATAATCATAGCATTTTAACATACTAATAAACTCTCTTCTGAGTTCTTTTAGTACTTTGCACTTCTCTTTAGCAGTTATCATCTTCTACTTCATATTTATTTGTGTGTCTTATCTCTTGCTACCAGATTGTAAGCTCCTTAGGGCAAGAATCTGTCTTATTCTTATTTGTATCTCCCTGGAATCTAGAACATAGCTTTGTTGAATGAATGAATTTAATAAAATTTTGAAAGCAATTTCACCCAACTTTTTTGTGGGGAATGGAGGAAGTGTTTTAATGTTATTGACATATGGATATTTTCTAATTCTGTTGCCATGATGGCTACTGTAGTTCAGTGAAGTGTTGACATGCACAGCTCATTTTATGTGTTTAAGTACTAAATATTTCTTTCTAGTAGGTATATGAGGATAATCAAAGAGAAAGTGGGGAAAAACTTGGTTGACTCACTGACAGTTTTTAAAATGAATTACCTGCCAATCTCTGAGCTGTTGGTTGGAAAAGAAACTTTTTGAGTTGACCTACAAAAATTTATCTAAATAAGCTGTTGGATAATTTTTTTAAAAGAAATGTTCCTGACCTTGTCGAAAAATACTGTTGAGAACTCTCTGTAGTAAAGAAAATTTAGGTTCAAATACAAGTGTTGCTGTATGACCTTGAGCAAGTCATGTAACTTTTCATTGCCTTAATTTTATTCTCTTTCAAAAAAACCCTGAGTTTGGATTAGTTATTTGCTAGTCTTTTCTAGCTTGAGGGCCTATGCTATATCGAATTTGGTTTTACTGTGTGTCTATGCAGAACTTCTAAATTTGACTTGCAAATAAGTCATTGTTAGGTGAGTTGGCATTGCCCTCTCTTGACAGGATTTTTGACTTGAGTTAGTAAATGAGAACCATCTAGTTTCTTTAGTTAAGTCATTTTGCCAACTTGAAGGAGAAAGAAAATTGCTGTGAGGCATTCCTTTTTTCTCCCTGGTCTAACTAAACACTGCTGTTTTTCTCCTTCATCTTACCTTGTCTTTTTTTTTTTTAAACCCTTGTACTTCGGTGTATTGTCTCATAGGTGGAAGATTGGTAAGGGTGGGCAATGGGGGTCAAGTGACTTGCCCAGGGTCACACAGCTGGGAAGTGGCTGAGGCCGGGTTTGAACCTAGGACCTCCTGTCTCTAGGCCTGACTCTCACTCCACTGAGCTACCCAGCTGCCCCTCTTACCTTGTCTTTTATACTACACCTTTTACCTTGTAATGTTCATGCTTTTTTTTTTTTTTTTTTTTTGGATTTTATTGAATTGACCTGGTAGTTTTATAATATAAGGATTAATGTAGGCTCTAAATGTGTTTTCATAAGCACAATACAAAATAGTATTGGATGTAAATATGCTTTTCAAGTACAATTGATTATGCTTGTTTCAAAGATTCTCAGGTGTTAATATTTCTTATTGGGCCTAGTTGTGAATGTGGGTTAGTTTCTTATACAGGAAGGAAAATAGAAAGTCTTAGTTGTAAAATCAAATTTAAATCCATTTAATGGTATATTAGATGAGTCTTCCAAATTATAATAAAAAAAAGACTACCATCATTTATCCATTTTGAAGAGGTTGTTTTTATTCTGTTAGACTCCTTGTGAAGCTGAGTGGGGATTATTTGTCTACAGTAGGGAAACAGACAATTTCAGTCATATCGTCAGTTGGATATCCTCCAACTGTATGTCTTGTAGGCATTTTAGATCCAACATGTCTTCTGACACAGTTCTGTTTGAACACATTTTCATTTTCTCTTTCTCTAAACTCTTCTTCCTAATTTTACCACCCTCCTCTTCATCCCTTATGGCTAATCAATTGCCAAGATGTTGAATTCTATCCCAATATTTCTTTCCATTGTCCACATACCCATTACTCGTTCAAATCCTTGCCACTTTTCTCCTGACTTATTGTAAGAACCTTATGATAGCTCTCTTTACTTCCAGGCTCTTGCTTCTGTCCATAGTCAATTCACACAGTTTCCAGTTTGATTGTTCCTAACGCACACATATGACTATATCATTCTAGAGCAAACCATTCTGACTTTTAAAGCCTTTTATAATTTAGCATAAGTCTATCCTTGCAAGTCTCTTGCTCATTATTTATTACTCTACTTCAAGCACTCAAACTGTCTTACTTGTTCTTCCTTGTGTAGGACATTCCACTCTTGTCTCTGTCTTTTCTCAGTCTCTGCCTCATACCTGGAATGCCCTCCAGGTGAATAACAGTTCCAATCCATTGCTTCCTTTGAAGCCAAACTCAAGTACCGCTTTCCTACTATAGCAAGTTATCCTGATTTCTACTCCCTCCACATTACATTGTATCAAATTTGTATTTTGTGCACGTTGCCGCCTTAGAATAGACCATTTCATTTTTGTCTTTTGGCACAGAATAAAGCTTTATTGGTTGACCAACCTATCTCTTGACCACAGTCTTTGGGTAAAGATTAAATTAAATTTAAACATTGAGATCTTAGTATCACAGAGAAAATATCCTTCCCAGGTTACTGGTAGGTTGTTTTTGAGACTCTTGAGAGTCTTTCTTGTCCTCTTTGACTGCCCTTGTACTTCGGTGTATTGTCTCATAGGTGGAAGATTGGTAAGGGTGGGTAATGGGGGTCAAGTGACTTGCCCAGGGTCACACAGCTGGGAAGTGGCTGAGGCCGCGTTTGAACCTAGGACCTCCTGTCTCTAGGCCTGACTCTCACTCCACTGAGCTACCCAGCTGCCCCTGCCCTTGCTTTTTCAGATAATTTGATTGGTCAGAGTCGTTCACAATCCATGAAACAGATTTTCATAGTGGAATGTCCATTTCAGGTTAGTTTTACTTAGGAATACTATGCAAATTACTGGAATGAAAAATACCTCAAACCTTTAAAAAATAACCTACAGTGTTACCTGTACAAATCTTAGAGAATTTTTTCATTTTCACCAAATATTTTAAGAGCTACTTAGATTTTCTTTTTAAGATGATCACAATTTACTTTACTAATTAGGAAAATATCTAATTTAGTGACTAGCATGTTAAATTATTCCAGAAGCCTCTGGGACTATTTAAAATTATGACAATCTGCGGTAAACCATGTAAAACCATAGTCTTTCTTTTTTTTCCATTTTTTTTTAAACCCTTAACTTCTGTGTATTGGCTCCTAGGTGGAAGAGTGGTAAAGGTGGGCAGTGGGGGTCAAGTGACTTGCCCAGGGTCACACAGCTGGGAAGTGTCTGAGGCCAGGATCTGAACCTAGGACCTCCAGTCTCTAAGCCTGACTCTCAATCCACTGAGCTACCCAGCTGTCCACCAAAACCATAGTCTTTCAACCATTATCCAGATGTATACTCCAAATCATATTTTGATAAACAATACCAATTATCAGAACGTGTGGTGAACCATGTCATAAGTTGTTACTCAGATGAGAATGTAATGCTGAATCTGGTAAAAAATATGGAAAGTTCACGTTACATCAGAGGTCTGCAACATCTGAAGAACTGCCTATGGACCTGGGTGCTAAACTGTGGATAGAAGAGGAATAGGGGATTATAGAGGGGGGGAAATTCCCTGAGAAAAATTTACATGTGGTTGGGAGTGATAGAGTATTATGAACAATTATGTTTCTGACCTTTAGGATGTTGTAAATGTTTTGGAAGCTAGGAGGAACAAACCATTTGAGTGATTTTAATAAAAATAACTCCTCCAAAAAAGTTGAAATAACCAGGTTTCCAAGCTTTTTTTTTTTTTTTTAATCTTTTCTTTTTAAAAGCTTATTTCCTGTCACTTTGGAAAGCCAAGGGAAAATCTAAAGAGCAGGATTTGAGGAAACTTGAGCTCTCACTGGGCCTTAATGATCTATGAGATAGTGAGTAGACCTTGGCTTGTTCTCATAGGTTAAAATAAAGAACTTAGTCTGAAGACAAATGTATAAAGATTATAATTGAAGATATAGAACCTAGATATTTTGGCTTCAGTATATATCTTGTTTTTCCAAGATTTTTGGCAGATTTCCAGGAGTTTTAACTCTGGCTGCATTTGGTGATAGGTTTTAAGAATAAGAAGTATTTAGTTTTGTTTTGCACTTCGCCTGCTTTTTTATCTTTTGAGGGAAATTCAGCATAGTTTTATCTTAATGTTATTGAAAAATGGTTCTTGTATTTGGACTCGATCTTATTATGAATTTTCAGTATTGAAAATTCTGATTTTGCTTGGAGAAGTTGAATGGCATAAAATTTCTCAGTTTCTTCTACCTTTTGAAGGGGGAACTGTATTGTTTGACCTGGTTAAGTTGAAGTAGATTTAAACATTGTAATTTGGAAGATGATATAGCTTTCAACCAAAATTTATTTAGTGCTGATTATCTGGGTTCTCCTTCCTGTTGATACTTGTTAACATGGATTTTTGCCTGTTCATTAGCACTTCCACCAGAGGGTGTGAAGGAAAAGGTGAGCTAACCATTTACTGTTGGAGCTTGTTAGTGTTAGTTGCTCTGCTTAAAGGAAAAGTTTGTTTGTTGGTTGAAATTGGTCATTAAAATGAAGTTTTGGATTACTTATGGATTTTATTATCCTGTTATCTCTAGTTCCCATTATCATGGAGTAATGGAGTTTGAAAGTGCCCAAATTTGGGCCTTAGTGTATTTAGGGTGCTAGCTTCTTGACCTTTTGAATTTATATATTTTTAAACTCTTCTCTTTCCCTCTTTCCCACATTGAAAAAAGGATATCAGTGATATTTTTAACATTACTTTGATGTGTGAAATGGTAGACAATTAAATGAGGTTTTCAATGAGATTTTGAAATTTGGTAAATAATTTTAAGGACCTTTTCCCTTATAGTGAGCATTTCTTAAAATTTTCCTAGATGACAATGTCGAATGAATTTGATTTTAATGGTTTGAGGTAGTGATGATCCTAAACTTTCCTATATTAAATAATATTTAAGATTTAGAACTAACCGTTAGGTATCCATAGTAAATGTTTTGAGTTAGAAGGTTTTCGTTTTACTGGATATAGATACCTTGGCCCCATATGAAGCTTTAGAATATGATAACTCAAATTTATATTTCTTATTTATTTTAAGGCTCACAAGGCTGGTTCCTAGTAGCAGTCACTGCTGTATATTACAGGCATTATTTTCTCCATTTCAGGGTTTAAGTGAACATAGAGCTAGTATATATCAAAAGGATTTTGTAGGAGCATAGATCAGAGCTTCTGGAAGGGAACTAACTAAAAAACCATCTTTTCCAACTCCTTCCTCATTTTACAGATGATGAAACTAGCCCAGTGTTGTTGTGATTGTCCAAGGTCACATAAGTAGTAAGTGGCAGAGATGAGATTTTAAACCCATCTCTTTTTTTAAACCCTGACCTTCTGTCTCAGAATCAATACTGAGTATTGATTCCAATGCAGAAGAGTGGTAAGGGCCAGGCAATTGGGATTAAGTGACTTGCCCAAGGTTGCACAGTTAGGAAGTGTCTGAGGACAAATTTGAACCCAGGGCCTCCCAACTCCAGTCCTGGTTCTATCCACTTAGCCCACCTACCTGTCCTCAAACCCAGCTCTTTTGATTACATACCTACTACATCTGAGGTGTCCAACATGCTGCCCACAACACTTCAAGTAAGTCAAGTAGAAGGCAAATTAAAATGTAATTTGGAAATATTCAACAGCTAAATAAAATAGAAATAAGACTGCAACAATATAGGTAACAGCATTTTAAAACTCAGTATTTTTTGTCATGCTGTTTTATTATTAATATTAATGACTAGCATGTAGTTCTATTACTCTAAGGTTTTCAATGAGATTATTATTATTACACCTATTTTTACATATGAGGAAACTGAGAGGAGAAAACTGAGTGTTGTTCCCAGAATCACATAGTAAAAACTGTCAATATTTGACCCATAGGGATCTTTAGATGTAATTTAGTGGCATTCCCCTCCCCTCTTTTCTATTTGAATTTGATGCCTTTGTACTACATCTTTTAGACATGCCTCAAATGGTATTTGAACCAAATCACTTCATGCTTGGATTACTCTAGTTATCTTAACTAGCTAGTTATTCTGCCTTCAGCTTCTCCTTTCCAATCCATCATGTGTATTTTTATTAATAAAAGACTTTCATACTTACAGCTTTGTTTAAAAACTTTCCCTAGCTTCCTGTTGGATAAATTCTAGGTTCTTTGGTCAAGCATTCAAGGATCTCTATGTTTTGACTTAAAACCTGCATTTTAGACTTTCTTATGCTTCTTATTTTAGTCACTTCTGCTATAAAACTTATTTTGAAAACCTGAATTTGTTCCATTGCACTTGATATATTTATGGAATTGACTATGCCACAGGTCCCCCTTCTTGTCATGAGATGATCCTACCTACTCCTCAAGGGGGCAAGCTGTTACCATGTAGGTTGTTGGTGACCTGGATCCCAAGGTGGAGGGTTCCTTGTGACCCAGTGGTTACATTAACTGTCCTTGGATTGATATTGTATTCCTAATCCCATTTTCTCCATAAGCCCTATAGTTTTTGTCACTCTATCTTAAATAGTGGTTATAAGAATGTCTATGTAGGGTTATAGCAAAACAGCTTCTATTTCACTTACAAGGACCGTCTGATATTGACTGGTTATTTTCCATCCCCTTCTTGGAATATCTTTCTTTTTTCTGCTTTTGTAAATTCCCACTTTTCTGAAGTAGACCAAATAAATCTGAATACTTATATTTGATAATTTTTTTCATTAAATCATTTATTTGACATACATTCATTAAATGCCTGCTGCGTGCATAATCTGTCAGAGATAAAAATTTTTGGTTAAGTTTTTACTCTTCTGAAACTTTGTAGTGTAGTAGGAGGGAAAGATAAATGCAGGTAACTCGAATAGATAATACTTTGTGATAAGCACATTTTAAAAAGTGAAAAACAAAATATATTTGGTAGGAATTCAGTTTAAGAGTGGGAGGGGAAATAGGAAATAGCATGAGCAAAGGTTTGGAGGCAGTAGAGTGCTATTGAATGTTTGGAAGGTACACAATAGTGCTGGATTATTGACTGACTCTGTATAGGGATTGTGAGATTAGGTTTCATAGAGCACACCACAATATGGAGGTCCTTGAATAAAGGAGTTTAAATTTAAGTCAAGAAATGACAGGAAGTTACAAAAAAGAAAATTTGAGTAGAGGAGTGACATCTCTAGGTCTATGTGAAAGATAAATTTGGCAGCAATATGGAGAACAGATTTGAGGGGGCAGAATGTAGAGGTGGGGGAAAATCTGTTAGGTTATTTCAGAAATCCAGGTGAGTGATGAGGACCTTGACCACGATGATGGCATTGGGAGTAGGTGAAATCAATAATTGTTTTTTTTTTTTTTAAACCCTTACCTTCTGTCTTGTTGTCAATACTGTGTATTGGCTCTAAGGCAGAAGAGTGGTAAGGGCTAGGCAATGGGGGTCAAGTGATGGGTCACACAGCTAGGAAGTGTCTGAGGCCAGATTTGAACCTAAGACCTCCTGTCTCTAGGTCTGGCTCTCAATCCACTGAGCTACCCAGCTACCCCCTCAATAGGTTTTTATTAGCTGGTTGGTTATGAGAGATTAGGAATAGTGAAAAGTTAAAGTTGAAGAAATAGTGAAAAGTTGCATAAGCAAGTGGGATGAATGAAGGAGCCACAGAGAAATGAAGAAAATAGAAGAAACAGGTTTAACAGAAAAGATAAGCAGGGTCTGTATGAGATTTGGGGGTTATCCAGTAGAAGAAACCAGGAAATTAATATGTGTGATCAGCAGCATTGTGCTAGATGATATTACAGAAATAAATGTATAAACATGGTTTCTATTTGAAAGACTTTAATAATAGTCATACTAACTCAAATGTGTAAGACTTTAAAAGTTTCCTAAAATACTCTTCTTGAAACAACTGTGAGGTATGTTGTGCTTTTGGCAGATGAAGAAATTGGACTCTGGTTAAATGCTGTGTCTCAAGGTCAGTGTATGTCAGAAGCAGAATTTGAATCCATCTCACTCCTGAATCAAGTCCAGTATGCTATCCATTGCATCACACTTCATTAATTGAATTTAAAGGCAAATTAGAGAACCATTTTTGGAATACTAACTGTAAAGGCAATCTGCTTTTAGAGCAATAGTTTCCAAAGTGGAGTATACAAGTAGAGTGTGTGAAGAAAATAATTAGAATTGAAAGCAGCACAACTTTTGGAACCACCACTTGCCTCTGAAATTCTTCTGCCAGTAGGAGATGCTACTGGAAAGTTAGCCATATTTCATTCCTTAGGAAGATGTATAGTTCCTCACCTAAACTCTGCTCCCTTGCCCCTGGATCATCCCTGTCTTCCCTCCCATATTTTAGAAGCGGTAGTAGACCAAACTTAAATCTGAGACTGGCGAAAAGGCTTTTAACAAGTAAAAGGTGCCAACATGCACTGGTCAAGGAAATCTTTTGCCATTTAAAGTCTTAAGCCATACCTAATTATTTTAAAACTATTTTGTGAATATTTGAAAACTGTGTATGTATCACACATATATCCTCATAAATAAAAAAAAGCATCTTGTAGAGTATATGTATTAAAGAATTTTCAGTGAGAGATGCATAATCAAAGTCTGTAGGCTGCTGTTTTAGAAAAGGAAAGGAAGAAGGTAGGTTGTGATTATTGTGGAGAGAGTGGAATGTTGTGATCTTTAGTGGAGAGGGTGGAATTTGAAGAAGCAGTGTGGTGCACAGGAAGAAGACCTGGTACAAGTCACTTAATCTTAGCACTCTGTAATTTTCAATACTATTTGAGTTGCAGAGAAGGTGCCAATCCATATTGATAGGGAAAGTTTTCCTCATCTAATTCCTTACACCAGTGAAATCGCAGGTCCATTCCCTGTCTTTATCCCTTAAATAAGTAATGTGACTGAGGTAAAGGAGGGTGGCAAAAGCTTTTATTTGGGAAGAAAATAATGCTAGACAAATAGGATGCTACTGGATTATGGAGGCCAGATAGATGTTTGAATCTCATGAGACTGACCCAGGGGTGTCTGAAAAAAATTTTTTTTACATGGTAGACTAGACAGTCAGAACTGAGTTTATTTGTTGTGAGGCAAACATTTCTTTTTGACGTTTGGGAGCAGTAGTAGTAAACCATTGGAATTGGTGTGGTGTTCAGGTCCTACTGACCTCTTGTGCTAGCTAATCAGATTTATTTATTTTGCTGAAAACGTTAGGGGTGCTGTCCATTGGGATCAATGAGGTAGGCCTGGAAGGAAACTTTAAAAGGCACACAAGTTTACAGTTATGGGATGGAAAAAGATCTTTGAGGAGAATGTGTTGAACATCGTAATAAAGAATAGATTTGTTAGAGTTTAAAACTAGAGAAAGAGATGTACTGTAGTAACCTAGGTATGCAGTGAAGAGAGCATAGACTAGAATGGTAGCAGTAGCAGTAGGAAGTGAACATCAACCCAACTATATTGTAATTGTTGAGGACAGCAACATGCCTTTTACTTAAAATTATATTTATGCCTTCTGTCTTTATGATAGTCATTTCTGGGAAAAGATACTTCCTCTCCCCAACTCCCCTTTTCCTTTTTTAACAAAGAAAACAGTTGAGCAAAACATCTGATAGTTGCTGAAACTGACCATTTAGTATTTTCCTGCCCTAGTATCCCCTTGCCTCTGTTATTATTATCTGTTTTTATTATCTGTTCTCCAGGAACTCTATATATTAGACTTTTGTTCATTTACTACCACAAAATGCTATGATTTTTAAAAAAAATATAAATTGGACCTTTGCTATTATTTTTAACTTCCTTAGAGTTTATACCTATGTGTCAATAGTTGGGTCAAAGGCTATAAATAGATGAATCACTTTCTTTACATAATTCCAAATTGATACCTAGAATGGTTGGATCAGTTCACGATCTCCTGCAAGGACCTCCTCTCCTCCCTTTTAATATATTTAAATCAAAGAGGGGAGAGTGTCCTCCCAGTGATCTGTGTGTTTAGGTTTATCAAACACTCAAATACTATTTTCTTTTTTTTTTTTTCTTTCTTGCTTATCTGTCTTATTCCATTAGTCTTTACTCTTTAAAAAATCAGAACCAAGTAATTTTGATGATGGCTTGCTTTTTAATATAATTCAAAGTCTAGTATTATGTTTCCTTCATTCGTACTTTTTGTCAAGATGTCAGTTTGAGATTCTAGACCTTTTGCTCCTCCAAATGATTTTTTGGATGGAGGATGTAATTCTCTAAAGTAATCTCATTGTTCCTATTATTCTTTGCACTTTTATATTTATTCGAATTCCTTTTAGTGTCTTTTGCATATAGTCTTTTGCATTCTCATTGCCATGGATATATGAAAAGCGTGGCTTTTTTGCATTACATTTATTTCTGTATATCTCTTTCTCCTTACTCCTTGTGAAAGAAAAAAAATTTCAGCAAAATCAATCAAATACATCAATCTATGCTGTATTCCAAACCTATTGTCTCGTCTGGATTACTGCACTCATCCAAATCAACCTCTCCTACCTCTTTCCTTGCTCCTAAATTCATTTAATAATTTGATGCCAGGTAAATAATATTCATAAAACTCCATTCTTTATTGTGCCACTCTTCTGCCTACCAAGGATTCACTGCCTCTTCTTTAACTAGATAAAGTATTAGGGTCAGGGAGTTGGAAAGCTCCTTAGGGATTGTCTTTGTCCAGGCTTTTTTCTCAAACAAGAATCCTTTCTAAAATACCCTGGAGTAGTGGTTATCTACTCTCTGCCTGAAATCCTCTAGGGGGAACCCATGACCTCCTGAGGCAGCCCATTCCATGAAAAGGATCTATTAATAAAGCACCTGTTTTTGAGAACTGACAGGGCTAAGTATCCTTTTGGTCAGTTTTATCATTCTATAAAACAAAATTCTTAACCAAATTGCTTTTTTACAGAGGAAAAATGAAAGTAGTATAGTTTTGAAAAAAGGATTATGTAGTCATTGAAAACTATGTAAAAAAGTGAGTCAACAAAAATATTTGACTTTTCAAAGCTTTTAAAAAATGCCCTGTTGTAAAACAATACATTTTCTTTTTGTAATAAGAGTATGTAACATGGAAGGTGATTCAAATGTTTCAATGATTAAAAATTTTTTCCCCCATTTCTCCCCAGTTACATATAAAAACATTTATTTTAAAAAAATTTGAGTTCCAAACTCTCTCCCTCCCTCTTTCCCTTCCCCCCTTATTATAGGCAAGCAGTTTGATATAGGTTTATATATATGCAATCATACCAAACATTTCCATATTAGTCATGTCGTAAAAGAAAACATGGACTGTAAAAAGAAAGTAAAAAACAGTATGCTTAGAGCTGCATTCAGACTCCATTAGTTCTTTCTCTGGAGGTGGATATAGCATTTTTCATTAAGTGCTTTGGATGTCTTGAATCTGTATTGCTGTGGATAGCTAAGTCATTCACAGTTAATCATTGTACAATATTGCTGTTACTGGCTACAATGTTCTGCTTTCATTATAATTTTATTATTTGAAGAAGCATTTACTCTTTGCTTTGTCTTAGTAAGGAGGAGATGACCATGGGTCTTTAATGGCTTGCTCAGTGCAAGAAAAATTTTCAGTGTAGGAAAAATCGTACCAAGTTGTCTAGGTATTTCATTACTCTGTTATTGGGCTGTGAATATTATTCTCTTTGAATACTAGCCATGTAAATTTGGATAGATGGTTTATATACATTTAGGTGGTTTATCTACATCATTCAGGGCCAGAGAATTATAGAGAGCACTGGAAGAGACTTTAGGAGATTGTCTTGTCCAACCCCCACATTTTGCAAATAAAAAAAACAAGGTCCAGAGAGGCTAAGGGACTTGCTCCAGGTTAGAGAGGTGGTGAATTGCAGAACCAGTTTGACTTTAGTTCTTCAGACTCAAAACATAGTATTCTTCAAATAGTATTGTACTTCCTAACTTTCATGACCTGGCCCTGTCTCATCTTTTTCTCCTGTCTTCTATTCCTGCTGGAGTACTTTCTATTCTCAAAATATGCCTTGTACACTAGCACTTGTGTGCCATTGTTCTGATCCTTCTACTTATTGTGTGCTCTCCCTTATCTCTGCCAGGGGAATTCCTAATATTCTTTAAGCTTAAGTACCATTTCAGTGCTTTTTCCTCCTTGCTGACAGTGGTCTCTCTTTGCTCTGAACTCCTTTAGTTCTTTGCTTTTTTGTTTTATATTATGGTTTGCATCTTCTATCAGGTTATAAGTCTACCAGGAGGAACATTTACATTTATCTTTGTGTCCTTCCCCCCCACAATGTAGTAAAAGTTTATTTAACCTCCCAATCTAGAAAAGCTGAAAACTTTAGAACTGAAAGACATCTATATAGTCTAATTCTCTCACTTTACAGATAAGGAAGCTGAGGCCAGAACTGGTTTTTACTTGCCCAAGGTCACACACCCTCAGAGCCCACAGTCCAGTGCTCTTTAATCTATGCTGTGCTACTTAGTTGTAACTGTTGTTTGCAGGATAATATGGTAGAACTATTTGGCTGAGTATATGGTTAAGTATTTCTGAATGGGACACTAGAATTTTTGAGTCTGTTTTATGAAGTAAAGGAGAGGCCATAGGGTTTGTCCTTTTACCCCATGATCCTTGCCTTGGAAACTTTTTGGCTAAATAGAGCTCAGTTCTTATACTTTTCCTTTGTTTTGGACTCCTTTGGTAATAGATGCAGCATGTCACTCCTCAGAATAATGTTTTAGAATCCATCAAATAAAATAGGGTTATAAAGGAATCTTAATTATTTAAAAATACAGTTATCAAACTATTTTTTAAAAAAAGTTCACAGACCCCCCCCCCCCAAGTATAGAGGTGAGTACTTAGGACTAGGCCTGGTATGCTTTGTCATTGTTCTTTTCTTTGACTTTTAAGGATGTAAAACAGATATGCCCATATAGTCTGTGCTTTTGCTTCTCTTGTGGTATTTGTGATAGTGAAAATGTACCCAAGGAATTATTTTTGACTCATCTTATTTAAGCTGGCTAGGTGGCTCAATGGATGGCATAGCAGCTCGGAGTCAGGAAGACCTGAGTTCAAATCCAGCCTCAGGTGCTGTGGGCAAATAACTTAATCTCTGTTTTGCTTAATCCACTGGAGATGGAAATGGCAAACTACTCCAGTATTCTTGTCAAGAAAGCCACATGGATAGTATTGTCATGTGTTATGCTGTGGTCTAGGATCATGAAGAGTCAGACCAGACTGAATAACTGTGAAGATAAGATTCTCTCTCTTTGCTATTTCTAATGTAATCAATACAACCTTTAGTTGCAAAGAACTTAAAGTACCCCTACTTGACAGCAAGTAAGAGTGTAAGCAAGTCACTTACTCTAGAGTAAGCTCATACCTCCAAAGGTCATTGCCCCCTCTCCCTTTTTGGGCATTGCTAGGCAAATTGAAAGGCTGCAATTGGCTCCTGTAAAGTCACAGGGTGTGACAAGAAGTGACATTGAGAAAACTGCTTTAAAAGGCCGGCTCAAGGATTTAGTCACTCTGCATCAGTGAGCCAGACTGGAGTTTTCCTTGGATCCTGCCTGGGTTTGCTGGGTTTTATGGTCGCCGATTTAAAAATATTGCACAACCAAATAACAATTTAAGCAGCATATTGGTGTTAAGAAGAAATTGTCCTGAGATGTTGCCTTAACATGTGACTAGGGTTCTAAATTCTTAATTCGGCCATACTTGAACTGTGGATAATTATTCCATTTTCCCCTCCATCTATTAGAAGGATATTAAACTACTTAAATTTGGTAGTTCTGTTGCTTTAGTCTGACTGTTATTAAAAGGGTTTTTTATTGGAGGTAAAACTGGTGAAGACAGGTAGCTAGGTGGCTTAGTGGATAGCATGCTGGGCTGAAGCCAAGAAGACTCATTTTTCTAAGTTCAAATCTGACCCTGGATACTTGTAGTGTGACCCTGGCTGGGCCTCAGTTCTTCATCTGTAAAATGAGTTGGAGAAAGAAATGGAGAAGGAAATACTCTAGTATCTTTGCCAAGAAAACTCCAAATGGAGTAATGAAGAGGCAACAAAAAGAGATGGGTAATAATGATTCATTATTTTCCTTTCATTGGTTACATTTGAGAATGTCCATGTGAAGCTGAGATTATAATTTCCATTTTAGTTTTGGAAAAATTAAGCAGAGTTAATGCGTAGAGAATTAGACCTCTGACTTCATTGGCATATGAAATTTTCTCTACCAGTGCAGATTTGCACTTTGTAATGTATAGTCTTATAGTTGTTTAGGGCATGAGCAATATAGTGACAGCCTGTGTATGTCAGAACTGAGATTGGTTGTAGGTTGTCTGAGTTTCAAGTGTGGCTTTCTATTTACTATACCATACTGCCTCTCTAATGACACAATAATTTAGCATGAGGGATTAATAAGTAATAGTCAGGTATAAAGGTATAAAGGGAACATTTCTCAAAATTTTGCTCTACTTTAGAAATACTTACTTTTTGACTTCTTTTGAATTCATTGGGATGCGTCCCCTCCCCCCAATTTAGTTGTATAGGAGGCTGTGACTATCTCTCTGTCCCATAATTAATTCAACATTCATTAAAATGACTACTTTGAAACTGTATTGTGCCAAGGTATTGGGGCTAATATTTTGATGAGTTCCTGATCTTAAGATTGTAGGCACACCCCTAGTCATTCAACCACTATTTATTAAGTACCTAACATGCTAAGCACTGCTAGGTCCTGGGGATACAAAGACTAGAAGGATATAGTCTCTGCCCTCTAGCACATTCTATTTGGGTATAAAACATTTACATGTATCATTATATACTGATTAAATGCAAGGTAATAGGGGAGCTAGCTGCTAGGAAGTACTGAAAGGCTTCATTTAGAAATAGATGCTTGAGATGAGATTTGAAGGAAATCATAGATATTATTGGGCAGAATATAAGCAGGGTGGGCACATTCTAGACATTAGGGCAGCCAATGAAGAGGCATGGAGCCTGGAAATGGAGTTCTGTATTCGAGGAAACAATAAGAAGGCCAATCTTGCTGAATTAAAGTATGGGAATGAGAATAATATATAACAAACAGGTTATGAATAATAAAGGCAGCTTGGGTAGAAGGACTTCAGAAACTGAACACAGAAATTTATATTTGATCTAAAGGCAGTAGAAACTGATGACACTTACTGATTAGGGGAGTGACATGATCAGACTTATGCTTTTTAGGAAAATTGTTTTAGTACTGTGTGGAGGCTTGATCAAAGTGGGGAGGAGACTTAAGGGAGAGATATCAATTAGGAGAAAATTGCAATAATCCAACCAAAAAATGATTGAAGGTCTAAACCAGGGAGGTATAATAATGTCGATAGAAAGATTTGTGAACTGATGATGAGATTAACAAGATTTTGAAAATGTACAGTTGGAGAGTGAAGAATGGAGGATATATCGTACCTGAAATTGTGAACTTGGATGGATGAGAGAAAGTTTGGTGGTGAAATGTCTTGGGAGAGAGATAACAGTGCTTTTTTGGATATTGATTTGGAGATGCTTGTGGGATATCCAGTTTGAATTGTTCAGTAGGTGCTTGATGTGACTGGAGCTCAAGAGAGTGACTAGGCTTGGATATGTAAATCTGGGAATCATCAGAGAAGTGGTAATTAAACAATGAGGAGCTGATGAAATCACCAAAAAGAGACCATGGCCTGGGTAGAACTTGTGTGGGGTATATCCATAATTAGGAGAGTTAAATGATAACTAGCCATGCATTTTTTTAGACCAAGTAGTTCTTGACTGTCTTTTTATATACATAAATCATTTGTATGGAATCTATCTTCCCAAGGCACTATAGGTCTTCCGCTGGTTCTTTAAATATGTTGTATGTACTAGTACAGCAATAAACATCTTTCATTTCTTTAGCTATGTGACTGGTCCACTTCCTTTCTAGTTATATACTTTGATTCTTTTTAAGTGACTCTTCTATACAAGTTAATGTCTGTAATATGTCTTATATTTACATAGTTTATTTATTTATTTATTTAAGCCTTTACCTTCTGTCTTAGAGTCAATACTGTGTATCTGCTCCAAGGCAGAAGAGTGGTAAGGGCTAGGCAATGGGGGTTAAGTGACTTGCCCAGGGTCACACAGCTAGGAAGTGTCTGAGACCAGATTTGAACCTAGGACCTCCCTTCTCTAGGTCTGGCTCTCAATCCACTGAGCCACCCAGCTGCCCCCTTATTTACATACTTCTTCAAGATTTTCAAAGCACTGTATGTTATCCCATTTGATTTTTACAACATCCTTTGAAGGTCCTTTTTTATTCCTTATCCCCATTTTATAGTTGAGGAAATTGAAATTGAGAGGGGTTAAAGGACTTTGCAATATCTGAGGTGGAATTTTAATTCAAATCTTAACTGATTTCCAAGCCTCTTTGTCTTCCTGACTCCCAAGTACAACACCCTACCTTACCCACTGTGGCTTAACCCCACAAAAATGTTCAGAAAAGAAATGCAAATAATGTACTATGATTTCAGGATGACTGCTTGTTGGGGTATCAGTGAAAATTCCATGAAGAAGGTAGCATTTAAATTGGGCCCTGAAAAATTGGGAAGAGTCAAATCTGATGGAGGGTGGAGTTATGAGATTTGGGTGGTTCTAAGTGTAGGAAGAAGCAGAACATACAGTTTGGGGGTTGACCAGTAGACTCTTTTGGCTAGGTTATATGACTTGGAGCCAGATTGTGGAGGACTTTGCCTTGCTACTCAGGTGTTTAAAACTTATTTGATTGGTAGACAGATTCAATAGATTTCTGAAAAATGAAGTAATAATGTGATCAGTTATACATTAAGAATATTAATTTGGCTAAGTTTAGCCTAATTTGTTTTCATAATGTAGTACATAAATAATCCTTTAATCAGCAAGGGTCTCTTAGAAAGAACTTTACTTTTTTTCAGTTTTTCCTTTCACTTTAAAATGTCTTATGAAAAGTTTGAAAAATATTTTCAATTTGAAATGACCATGTATATTAGCAACTACTATGACAATCTTTGTACATTTTGTTGCACTTAATTTTCTGAAATGCTGTTTCTGATATTTTTAGGTTTGGTTTTGAATAATATTACTGGATTTTAAGTCACTGATTAAAATGAGGTCATATTATTTTTGTTTGCCATGAATGTCCTAGTCTATAGAGTTGAAGGGAAGAAAAACTCTGGAATCTTGATTTGAAGCTATATGTTGTCAATCATTTATTTTTTATTTTTTAAGGAACATTTGAAGAGTCTGCTTGACGTAGATTTAAAGAAAGACTATCCATGAAGAGTAAACTGTATTTTACTCTTTTTTTGTCCTTTTGTGTGCATTCTCCAATCACCCTCCAGGAACTCAATTTCTATCAGTTATTGGGAAAGTTTAGCTCTTAATTTCTGCCAGTTATTGGTAGAGTTTAGCAATAGCCACCACCTCCCTAAGGTATTTTTCTAGAAGAGCCTTTTCTTTCTTCCATCTGTCTCTACTTTTATTTTTTAAATTATTAAAAAAACAACATCATTACCTTTTGTCTTGGAATCAAAGGCAGAAGTATGCTATGGGCTAGGCAATGGGGAGGGATTAAGTAACCTACCCAGGGTCACACAGCTAAGAAATGTCAGGTCAGATTTGAACCTAGGACCTTCCATCTCTAGGTCTAGCTCCCTATTCACTCACTGAGCCACCTAGCTGCCCCCATTGACTTTTTTTTTTAAGTAATATTTTTTTCTTTTTTAATTTTTAATTTTTTAGAAAAGTTAACATGGTTACATGATTCATGCTCTTACTTTCCCCTTCACCCCCCTCCCCCCACTGTCCCCCCCCCCCCATAGCTGATGCACATTTCCATTGGTTTTAACATGTGTCATTGATCAAGACCCATTTCCAAATTGTTGATAGTTGCATTGGTGTGGTAGTTTCGAGTCCACATCCCCAATCATGTCCTCCTCAAACCACGTGTTCAAGCAGTTGCTTTTCTTCTGTGTTTCCACTCTTGCAGTTCTTCCTCTGAATGTGGGTAGTGTTCTTTTCCATAAATCCCTCAGAATTGTCCTGGGTCATTGCATTACTGCAATTCGATTTTACCACAGTGTATTGGTCTCTGTGTACAATGTTCTTCTGGCTCTTTTGTTTTCACTCTGCATCAATTCCTGGAGGTCTTTCTAGTTCACATGGAATTCCTCCAGTTTATTATTCCTTTGAGCGCAATAGTATTCCATCACCAGCATATACCACAATTTGTTCAGCTATTCCCCAATTGAAGGGCATACCCTCATTTTCCAGTTTTTTGCCACCACAAAGAGCGTGGTTATAAATATTTTCGTACAAGTCTCTTTTTATCTATGATCTCTTTGGGGTACAAACCCAACAATGGTATGGCTGGATCAAAGGGCAGGCATTCTTTTATAGCCCTTTGAGCATAGCTTCAAATTGCCAGCCAGAATGATTGGATCAGTTCACAACTCCACCAGCAATGCATTAATGTCCCAATTTGGCCACATCCCCTCCAACACTCATTACTCTCCCCTTCTTTCATTTTAGCCAATCTGCTAGGTGTGAGGTGATACCTCAGAGTTGTTTTGATTTGCATTTCTCTAATTATAGAGATTTAGAACACTTTCTCATGTGCTTATCGATAATTTTGATTTCTTTATCTGAAAATTGCCTATTCATGTCCCTTGCCCATTTATTAATTGGGTAATGGCTTGATTTTTTTATACAATTGATTTTACTCCTTGTATATTTGAGTAATTAGATCCCTGTCAAAGTTTTTTGTTATAAAGATTTTTTTCCCAATTGTTGTTTCCCTTCTGATTTTGGCTGCATTGTTTTTGTTTGTACAAAAGCTTTTTAGTTTGATATAATCAAAATCACTTATTTTACATTTTGTAATTTTCTCTAACTCTTGCTTGGTTTTAAAATCTTTCTTTTCCCAGAGATCTGACAAGTATACTATTCTGTGTTCACTTAACTTATTTATAGTTTTCCTCATTATATTCAAGTCATTCACCCATTCTGAATTTATCTTGGTGTAGGATCTGAGATGTTGATCTAAACCTAATCTCTCCCATATTGTTTTCCAAATTTCCCAGCAGTTTTTGTCAAATAGTGGATTTTTGTCCCAAAAGTTGGGCTCTTTGGGTTGATCATATACTGTCTTGCTGATGTCACTTACCCCAAGTCTATTCCACTGATCCTCCCTTCTGTCTCTTAGCCAGTACCATATTGTTTTCATGGCCACTGCTTTATAGTATAGTTTAATATCTGGTACTGCTAGACCACCTTCCTTCACATTTTTTTCATTATTTCCCTTGATATTCTTGATCTTTTGTTATTCCAAATGAACTTTATTATAGTTTTTTCTAATTCAGTAAAAAAGTTTTTTGGTAGTTTGATAGGTATGGCACTAAATAGGTAAATTAATTTGAGTAGAATGGTCATTTTTATTATGTTAACTTGTCCCTACCCTTGAGCAATCAATGTTTTTCCAATTGTTTAGATCTAGTTTTAATTGTTTGGAAAGTGTTTTGTAGTATAATTTCTGTGTTTGTTTTGGTAGATAGATTCCTTAAGTATTTTATATTGTCTAGGGTGATTTTAAATGGTGTTTCTCTTTTTACTTCTTGCTGCTATGATGTGTTGGAAATATATAGAAATGCTGATGATTTATGTGCATTTATTTTGCATCCTGCAACTTTGCTAAAGTTGTTGATTATTTCTACAAGTTTCTTAGTTGATTCTCTAGGATTGGAGATATGCCCCCATCTACATTTAAAGAAGACAACTAGAGGAAATTTTGAACTGTTTTTAATTTTTAATATTCCTGACCCAAAGGGCAATGGAAATGAATGACAAGCACAAGTAAGGTTTGCTACCAAGTATTTTACAGTTCTGGACCTGAAATTTGGTGTAGCTTAAGGGAAGTCCTCAGGGAACTGCTTGATCAGAGGTGGGCTAGTCAGAAATGAACAAATCTGATTGTAAAATGTAGGTAGAGACTAAAAGAACCAATTTAATATGTGGATCCTCTGTGGAGTACTATAGAACATCTTAAACATTCTATCCTGTTAGAGGATAGAAATGTGTGTGCTGCCTAGAGTAAAACTTTCAAACTTACTTTAGAACTCATTAAGATTTCCATTACAAGCCTTGTCATTTATTTACCTTTGTGATTTTGGGCAAATGACTTGATCTCTCTTGGCATCATTTGGCTGAAATGGATGATTTATACTGTGATGGATAGAACATCTCAAATCTTAACACTAGATTTTGACTGAAGTGTCTGTCTCTTGCTTATGTAGTCTATTCTTGTTGGTATATAGTTGATTTAATATTTTCTTTTCTATTAGACCAGGGGTCGGTAACGAAAGGCTCTCGAGCCATATCCTCCGGCTCTTTTGAGGGCCAGATATGGCTTTTTCTGCAGGAGCCATAAAGTCAATTTTTTTTTCAGACGCTGTTACAGGAGCATGCACTGTGAGCATTGTATGGCTCTCATGAAATTACATTTTAAAAAATGTGGTGTTTATGGCTCTCACAGCCAAAAAGGTTGCCGACCCCTGAATTAGACTGAGCTTCTTGAGAGCAAGATAGCCCTTTGCTGTTCTTTGTATCTCCAGCACTTCTTACAGTGCTTAACACATAGTTGGTCCTTAATAAATACTTGTTGAGTGACTGGTAGGCAAGTTAATTAATTTCTTTGAGCTTTAGTTGCTTCATCTATAAAATGGCAATATCTTAGTACCTACTTGTTATAAGCTTAATTCAAATGAGATAATGTATTAAATCTTACCCTTGCAAACTTTAAAGTGCTAATTAAACATGATTAAGACTTGCTTGTATTGAGATTGCAATTTGCACCAGGGAAAAGAATGTATATATTGATGAGATAACAGTCATTGAATTTTTGTATAGTTTGTGTTTAGAAAAATAGAAGTAAAAACTCAAATTCTGGAATAACTAGTAGTAAAAAACCAATTGAGTACTTTTGTTTTTTATTTATTTGTAATTACTACTTGGGCAATGCTGACAACTGACATCATCTTGTTGCCCAGGCATAAATTTGTGTGCCGACTTAGGAAATTTCATGTGCCTTTATGTGAGACTTTCATAACAAACATGCCACAAAAATACTAGAGTAACATCGAATCTCCTTATTCATACCTTTATTAACTATTAGTCATATTTATAACCCTTTCATTTAACTACATTATAATTTGCTTACAGATAGAAGAAGCCTTAAGTGTGATCTTGTTTTTTGGTGAGAAGTTGATGTTTTCCTTTCACCTTTTTTTCCTCTCCAGACTTGCGATTTCATTGGTTTAGCAGAATCTGCTTCTGTCAATTGAGGTCATCAGCAATCTAATAGTCTGAGAATTGGCCTGAGTTGTAGTGTATGTGATTTGTATTTGGTATCACAATGAGGGTCTTGGTATGACTTAAACCCGGGTCTGTCCTCACTGATTTAAGATCTTTTTCTATATTCATTACACTGTGATGCCTCTCATATTTTAACATGTGCATTAGATAATTAATTGCGATAGTTATTTTTGAGAGTCTATTATTTATGAGAGAGTGGAGGGGGAAAAATGTAAATTTTAGAGTTTTTTCTTCTCATGGTTTTTGAGCAATAGATGCATCTCTACTGTACCAGTAAATCATTTCTGGGGCTGACTTTCTTCCTTTTCTCTTTTAGTAACTTGAGGGAATTTGTTTAGGAGTTGGGAATTTAAGCTTAATTATACTTGAGGTAAGGACTTGTATGTGTTATTAGTATTAATTAATCAATAGGTATTAGTCTTGTATGTGACTCTTGTGCAGAAAAAAATTTTTGATTGTTATTTAAGGAGTAGAATTTTGAGGGTTTCTCCACATTTGAAATTCATTTGCTCAATATTTGTATTCATATGCTATAAATAAATATGATCACCAGTTAGGTGGTACAATGTATAGAGTACAAGGCCTGGAGTCAGGAAAATCTGAGTTCAAACATGGCCTCAGACACTTGCTAGAAGTATGACCCTGGGCAAGTCACTTAACCTCTGTTTGCCTACATGAATAAATGGGGATAATAATACCTGCCTCCCACTGTTCTGAGCATCAAAATCAAATGAGATAATAGTAGTAAAGCACATTGTAAGTGCTATATAAATATTATTGCTTTTATCATTTGCTTTTATCATTGAATTAATTTAGGCCTTTTTTTTTTTTTTTTAGGAAGTTCATTTTTTCCCACTTAACATTTTACTTTTTGTCTCTGAGTGATAGGTGCCTCATTTAATAAACACTTAGGCACTAGAATATGTCAAATGAGTAACTGTAATCCACAGTATTATATGATAGGTGCATTAGAGAATTATAAAGCAGAGTATATTGTTGGTCCTAAAGAGAAGCTGATCATGTATTCTAGGGGTTTCACCAAGACTTGATGGGTAGGGGAATGCCATTTGAATTTATCTTTACAGATTTGGAAGAAATTCAGGAGATGAAGAAGTTGGAGGGGGAAGGATATTTGAGATAAAGGCATGGGAGACCAGAAGGCACAGAACAACTTTTCCCAAATTTATCAGGAGAATAGTTATCGGATTTTATGTGGATGAGGTTGAAAATATCTTTTCTGTTTAGAAAGACCTAAATAGCCTTATAGCTATAGAACAAGGTCCTGGAGGGTCTTGTGGGGAATGAAGTTAACTATTGTGAATATTGTTTTCCTCAATAGTGTTCAGTTGTTTTGGATGTGTTCCATTTTATCCAGTCTTCAAATATTTGGGTGGAGACAATGCAGAATAAAGACAAAATAAATACAAGGTAGCATTGAACACTAACAGTTAGAATTGATTAGGAAAGTTTTCCCATAAAAGCAGATGCTTGAAATAAAGTGAGAGATTCAGTGAGGAAGAGATGAGGAAGGAGAGTGTGCCAGGCATGATGAAAGTGCCAAGAGTCTGAGAAGGTAGTGCTTTACTGTGGAGGAACTTCAGGACAGCCCTTCATATCTTGGAAATCAAATACTTTTTTTATTAAATCCTTACATTCCAGGTTAGAATTAATACTGTGTATTAGTTCCAAGGCAGAAGAGTGATAAAGGTCTAGGCAAATGAGGGTAAAGTGACTTGCCCAGAGTCACACAGCAAGGAAGTATCTGAGGTCAGATTTGAGCCCAGGACTTGCTATTTCTAGGCCTGGCTCTCAATCCACTAAACCACCCAGCTGCCCCCAAAACCAGTCTCTTAGCAGAGCTTTTGTAAGGATTTTTATTTTTAAAAGTCAACTGCTTTCTTTACTCATTGTGTTGATTCTGTTGGTTCAAGGGAGAAGTTAGGGCTGGATAGATTGAGAATCATCAACATTGAGATGAATGAATCCATGGAAGCTAATTGAGGGAAAAGAGAAGTAGGCTCAGGATAGAGCTCTGTGGAATGAAAATCCAGCAAAGGAAGCTAAGAAGGTGCAGTCCGGTAAGAAGAGAACTAGGAAAGAATAAGTGTTCTGAAAACAAAGTGAAGAGACCACCAAGGAGAAAAGCACTTCTGATAGTGTCAGAGGTTACAAAGAGGTCAAGAAGGATGAAATCTGAGAAAAGGCCATTGGATATAACAATTAAGAGATTATTGGTAAAGAGAGCAATTTTGGTTGAATGATGAGGTGAGAAGCCAAACTCTTTAGAGAGTTAAGAATAGAATAAGTGTAGATACTTACTATATAGAAGATCTGTTCAAATAATTTAACCATATAAAGTAGGGCTGTAAGGAATAAGTGAATGTTATGAGCCTTGGAAGGAAAGGTTGAGGCCAAATTGATAAGGGCTTTAAAAGCCAAAGGAATTTATATATTTGATCTTAGAGGCAATAGGGAGTCACTGAAATTTATTGAGCAGGGAAATGACCTGCTTTTTAGGAAAATCACTTTGCTGCTCTTAAGTGGAAAGATACTTGAGGGAGAGAGACAGACTAGGAAACCATTAAAATAGTCAAGGAGAAAAGTGATGAGGGCCTGACCTAAAGTGGTGGTTGCTTGAATAAAGAGGAAAGGGTTTAGATGTTAGTGATGCTGTTAAGGTAGACTCAACAAGATCTATCAGTTAATTGGATATTCAGAGAGAGCTTGTGATAACATTAAGGTTATGAACCTGGAAAACTTGAGAAAGATTTGTACAGGGGAAGCAAGGCATGCTGTTTTTTTATATCTATAGTCCTGCTCTCTAGTCCTTATGCACTCGCACCCATAGGGAATATGTTTTCATGTTTTCTTTGGGGTCAAACTTGGTCATACTTTTTCCAGCATTCAGTTCAATTTTTTTGTGATGATTGTTTACATTTTTGTATTTCTACTTTGTGAGTTGAGTCTTCCTTTGCTTCTCTGTTATGTCATAGAATTGCTTTTTACAGTGAACTTATATCCTAGCTTGTTTATCCATTTCCCAGGCTACTTCATTTTCAGTTCTTAACTACATCAAAAAATGCTGCTTTGGACATTTTGATGTTTTGGGGACCTTTTTATCTTTGATTCCTTATGGCATATGCTTCACAATGGGATATATGGGTCAAGGAAAGGGACATTTTAGTCACTTTCTTAATTTAACAATTCCAAATTTACTTTCTAGAAAGGTTGTTACATGCACAACATTTTAATGATCTTCAGTCATTATTACCAGTTTGTTAAATGTTAGGCAGAAATTCAGACTTGTTTTGATTTTCATTTCTTTTATTAGTGAATTTGGAATACTATTTCACATGGCAGCTAATTGCTCCCTTTCTTAGGAAAATTATTTGTTCAAATCCATTGACCATTTATCTAACAGGGAATGCCACTTCCCTAGGTATCTTGGAAACTAGACTCTTACCATAGATAGTAAAGGGTTTTTTTTTTTTTTTTTTTTTTTTTGTTGTTTTTAAAGTCAACCAAGTTCTTTATTACACTAGTTGGTGTTGATGCTGCTGGTTCAAATGTTCACTGTCCATTTTGGACTTGCTGTGGTGTATGGTGTAAGATGTTGCTCTAACCCCAGTTTCTGCTACTCAGTTTTTCAAACAAGTGTCAATACTTCCCTAAGTTATTAACATTCTTGGGTTTATAGATTAGTTATTAACGTTCTTGTGTTTATAGATTACTGGGTTATTGTACAATGACAATTTTTAATTTAAAATATGGAGATGGGGGAAAATGGTGTAAAGGTCAGCTTCTTTAGTATTTCAATATTAATACCAAATACCATTAAAAACAAAAATCTGTGTAATTCCCTCGTCCTACATGGTGAACAATTTGAAAGATTAATAGCATGATCTATAACTGAAGGAAGTCTCGATTGAAAAACTTGTTTGGATCCCAGCTCTGTCATTTATTTGCTGTGACCTTTGGGCAAGTACTCAAAACTTTGAAGTTGAAAAATGGTTGTCTTCCCTCAAAGATAACTTTTTCTTCCCTCTTCACTTTCCCCTACTTTCCACTGAAAAAAAGCAAGCAAAACAAAATCTGTTAAATATATGGTGAAGCAAGACAAAACTTCTCATGACTATATCTAAAAAGAATATATATCTTAGTCTTTATTCTTGAGTTCATTAGTCCTTTTAGGAGGAGGTCATCATTTCATCAGTGGGTTCTTAGGAATTGTGATTGGTATTTATTTTTTTCTAAATTTTGTTTTAATCAGTCAAGATTCACCTTCTCACTCTCTTTATCTCCCCTTCCAGCCCTCCTTGAGAACATAAGACAAACCCCATTAGTCAATCAAAAAAAATTAAACATTAGCCATGTCCTAAAAATATTTGTCTCATTCCACATTCTAAATCATTCACTTTCTTTTTAAGAAAGTTGTGGGGGTAGCATGTTTCATTGTTAACTCTCTGGAATTCTGCTTGCCCATTATGTGTTTTGAATCTAGCACTATAATATACCATCACATTTATATACTGTAGTTTGTTCACCCATTTCTCAATTTAGGGGCACCCCCTTAGATTCTCATTCTTTGCCATCTCAAAAAGTTATACTTTCGTATATCATTAGTGTTGTGCTTAGGCATAACTACCCTTAAACTACCTCTTGTACTATATCCCTTACCCTTCTTCCTTTTCCTTTTTTTTCCATTCTTGAGATTAGGACATAACAGAACCACTCATTCACAAACACAAGTAGAACCAGGACTTAACTAATCCTGATAATGATAGCCGTCAGTGAGGTCACGTGTATCATCTCCCCATATTTGAATGTAAGCAATTTTTATTCTTGTCCCTTATGTCCCTTATGGTTAATTCATGTTTATCTTTTTATGTTTGTTTTTTTCTCCTTGCATTTAAATTTCAGAGGTTTTCTACATTTCTGGCCTTTTTATTAAAAAATAAATTTGAAAGTGCTCTCTTTCTTGAAGATTCACATTTTCCTCTGCAATATGCTCAGACTTGCTGGGGGAGTTATTCTTGGCTATAAGTCCAAATCTTTTGCCTTCTGGAATTTCATATTCCAAGTTCTCTGCTTCTTTATTGTGGTGGCTCCTAAATTGTGTGTGATCCTTATAGTGATTCCCTGGTACTTGAATTCTTTGTTTCTGGTTGCTTATATATTTTTTTAGACTGGAAGTGCTGGATTTCTATGATGTTCCCGGATGTTTTCATTTTGGGGTTTATTTTAAGAGGGAATCAGTGGAGTTTTTTCAATGCTGTTTTGCTCTCTGGTTCTAAAAGATCTTGAGCAATTAAAAAAATTTGAAATAGGATTTTTGTCATTTGCTTCAAATAGTCCACTGATTATCCAGGTCAGTTGTTTGCTGTGAGATGCCTTAGATTTTCTTTTATTTTTTTCATTCTTTTAACTTTATTTTAATTTTTCTTGTTACCTCATAGAGTTATTGACTTTTATTTGATCCATTCTAATGTTCAGATAACTTCTTGCTTGGGGCAGTTTTGTACCTCCTGTACCAAACTTTTATTCTCCTTCTAATTCTTCCTTCCATAGCTCTTATTTCTTTTCCTGCAGGTACTCCCATTTCATTTATAAAAACATTTTAAACCTTTTTAAACCCTTGCTTCTCTTCCAAGAATTCTTGAGTTTGTGCCCAAATATGTCCCTGTGTGTGTGTGCCGCCGGCCCCCCCTTCCCCCCTTGCTTGTTGATGTGATGTCTTTCTCTTTTTAGGCATTTGTGGCTTAGGTATCCCTGCCATCATTATAGACCGTAATGGTGGGGTTCTTTTTTGTTTGCCAATTCTTCCTGCCTACTTCCTGACTTGGGACTTGATGTTAGATGTGAACTATACCAAAGTTGGTCCTGTAAAGTATTGAGTATTCTGTTAGTCTAGAATTTCAGGGAACATATGTGGCAAAGGTGTCAAATTCAGTGGCATGGGGCCAGCAAAACTCCTGAGTGCCTGTGAATCAGATTAAAATGTAATTGGGAAATGTTTAACAAAATAAATAAAAGATATATTATAATATCCATAATGTTAATTTGTAGTTTTCTAAGTCATTTTGCAGCCAGTTTGTGGAGGACCCAGATATTTTCAGTGCTTACAAAGTGGTTTGATCCAAGCCAAAGTATATTTACTCCTTTCATAGTTTGAACTCTGCAAGTTCTTGGCTTGTGTTTGGATCTGAGTGAGCAACAGTAGACTCTTGCAGGACTCCACTCTTGTCTACGAGCTAAACATTTCTATTGGTTCTTAGAAACAGGATTTTATAAATTCCCTTTTGGTCTGAGATTTCCTGCCCTCATTATTTATTCCTCTGCAGGCTGGAGGAGATGTTAGAAGTGAGATCCTGTTTTTGTCCTGAGATCTGAGCCACACTACTACTGTTGATGCCATCTGAACTTTCTTCTCCGTAGACAGTCCAAGTTCTCTTCTCACTGTGATTTGGAACTGGGTAGTAGATAACAAAGCTGTCAGTTTGTACCTTTTCCTGTTGTAGTCCACCATATGACTCTTGGACCTGTCCTGGTGATCAGCTCCTCCCTCAGAGTGTTCATGCCCTGACTTGTCCTCAGTGTTCACAGACCTCCTTGCTCTGAGCTGAGCTGGACAAATGACTCACTGTAACTTGATCTGGATTTTGTCATCAGGATTTGGTTTTGTGCATTTTCTAGATCTGTTCATAGGAATTTGTGCAGTCTGCTGAATTACTTATCACTTGACCATCTTGGCTTCACCTTCTCTATTCCACTTCTCTAATCAGTAGCCAAAATATGATTTTTTTAACCTTCCCAGTATCTTTCCTATCCATTCTACTGCCACCACCTTCAGATATTTTAATTATTTATTACCTGTATTACAATAGTTTCTTTATTGGTCTGCCTGTTTCATGTCTCCTTTATTTCTACATCTTCCACACAGTTGCCAATTATTTCCCCAGTTACATGTAATAATTTTCAACATATGTTTTCCAAAATTATAAGATTGAAATTGTTTCCCTCTCTCCCCTCCCTCATCCTGGAGATAGTAAACAATTTGATCTGGGTTTTACAAATATTACTATGCAAAACATACCTTTCATGTTGGTCATTGTTATAAGAGAATACTCATATAAAACCAAAACCCCCAAATAAAAACACAAATAAACTAAATTGAAAAGTAGTATGCTTTGATCTGCAATCTTCCTTGCAATAATAGATCTTTCTGTGGAGGTGGATAGCGTTCAGAATTGTCCTGTATTGCTGAGAATATCTTAAGACTTTCGAAGTTGATTATTATATAATATAGCTGTTAACTGTGGATAATGTTCTTCTGTTTCTGCTAATTTCACTCTGCAGCAGTTCATCTAGATCTTTTCACCTTTTTCTGAAATCATCTTCTTTATCATTTTTTATAGCACAATAGTATTCCATCACTATTATTTACCACAATTTGTTCAGCCATTCCCCAATTGATGAACATTCTCTCAATTTCTGATTCTTTGCTACCACAAGAACAAATCTAAATATTTTTGTACAAGTAGGTCCTTTCTCCTTTTTTTTTCCCTTTTTAAAAAAATCTCTTTGGTATACAGTCCTAGTAGTAGTAGTATTATATTACTGGATCTCAAAGGGTATGTATAGTTTTATATAGGCATTGTTCCAAATTGCCTTCAGAATGGTTTAATCAGTTCCATATACCCTCTAACATTTATCATTTTCCTTTACTCTTATATTTGCCAATCTAATTGATAAGGTGGTACCTCAGAGTTAATTTAATTTGCATTTCTCTAATCAAGAGTAATTCAGAACACCTTTTCATATGATTAGTTTTGATTTCTTCATCTAAAAATTGCTTGTTTATGTCCTTTGACCATTTGTCAGTTGGTGAATAACTTGTGTTCTTAATAAATTTGACTCAGTTCTCTACATATTTGAAAAATGAGGCCTTTATCAGAGAAATTTGCTGTAAAAAATGTCCCCCAGTTGCTTCCCTTCCAATCCTGATTGCATTAGTTTTGTTTGTATAAAACCTTTAAATTTAATATAATCAAAATTATCCATTTTATATTTTATAATGTTCTCTATCTTGTTTAGTCATAAATCTTTCCCTTCTCTATAGATTTAACAGGTAAATTATTCTATACTCCCCTAATTTGCTTATGGTATCACCCTTTATGTTTAAATCATATAGCCATTTGACCTTGTGAGATACTGTTCTATATCTAGTTTCTGCCATACTGTTGTCCAGTTTTTCTAGCAGTTTTTGCCAGAGAGTGAGTGCTTCTCTGAGATTCCTACCATCATTTACCTCCATATTGTGTATCTAGTCTATTTCATTGATCCATCATTCTATTTTTTAGCCAGTATCAGACTGTTTTGATGATTACTGCTTTATAGTACAGTTTGAGATCTTGTCCTGCTAGGTCACCTTACTTCACTCTTCTCCTCCCACCCCAAATTCCTTTGATATTCTTGACCTTTTGTTCTTCCAGATAAATTTTTCCAGTTCTATGAAAAATTTTTTTTGGTAGTTTGATTGGTATGGCACTGAATAAATTAATTTAGGTAGAATTGTCATTTTTTATATATTAGCTTGGCCTACTGACAACAATTAACATTTTCCCAATCATTAATATCTGCCTTTAGTTGTGTAAAAAGTGTTTTGTAATTGTGTTCATATAATTCCTGTATTTGTCTTGGCAAGTAGACTCCCAGGTATTTTATATTGTCCAGAATTAATTTAAATAGAATTTCTCTATCTCTTGCTGCTGGACTTTGTTGGTAATATATAGAAATGCTGATGATTTATGAATTTAAAAAAATCCTTACCTTTTCATCTTAGAATTAGTACTGTGTATTGGTTCTAAGGCAAAAGAGTGGTAAGGGCTAGACCAGTGATGGTACGGGCCAGATTTTTTTTGGGGGGAGGGGGCAGCGGATACCTGAAATGTTCTATCCAACTGTGGGACATTATTCCTAATCTGACGAATACAAGAATTGCCTTAGAAACAGACTGACAGATTAACCTTTCCTTTCCTTTCCTTTCCTTTCCTTTCCTTTCCTTTCCTTTCCTTTCCTTTCCTTTC
>NC_058133.1:202841973-203068431 GCF_016433145.1 Gracilinanus agilis | reverse complement strand
CCCTTCCCCCTCCCCCTCTCCCTCTCCCTCTCCCTCTCCCTCTCCCTCTCTCTAGGCTAGACAATGGTCATTAAGTGACCAGCTTAGGATCATGCAACTAGTAAGTATCTGAGGTCAGGTTTGAACCCAGGACCTTCCAACTCTAGGCCTGGCTTTCAAAATGAGCCACCTCAACATGATATTTCTAAAATCTAAAGTCTTTTAACTGATTAATAAATTCTAATGACTATTATGGTAAAATATAAACTATTCATTTTGACTTCTGTTACTATCAGCCTATCTAAGCCAATTATACACAGATCTCTTTACTATCTGGCCAAATTGGTTTTTTGTTTGTTTTTTTAAACATACCATTGTACCTTTAGTCTCTGCTCAGAATGTACTCCATCATTTATTCTACATCTTAGGGAATGACTTGCTTCCTTTAAAATTCAGTTTAAGTGAAATCTCAAAGACCTTTCTCAGCTCCCTTTCAGCTGCTAGTTTCTCACCACCTTTTTCACTCCACATAGATTTTATTTTATTTTTCTATTAAGATCCTTGAGGGCATACATATATGATTTTGAAAAATGAACATTTCAGTATTCGAAGAATTGTACTATTCCATTTTTAATTTTTATATTTTTTGCTTATCACATAGCAGACACTTATTGTGTTGATTAATTTCTGATCCAAAAATGTAGATAAGAGTTCAAGAACTATTTTTAATTCATTGGGTTGCCATGAAGATCAAATAACAAAATCCATATAAAAATACTTTAACTGTAAAGTGAGTATATTAACAGATCATTAAAAGTGGTCCAGTATTAGAAAAATTGGGCAATTCTTTGAAATCATAGATAGGTTTGACTTATTTGAAATTTTTGCTTAGTTTACTCAATTTGATGTTTTGTGGACAGTTCCATGTTATCTTAATACAAGCAAGTTTAGGGTGTATACATTGACTAGAGTCAATGATTGTTAATAGGACCTTGAGATTATTAGCTAATAAAACAATCAAAGATATTGGCAAGATACACATTACTTATAAGTTCTTAGACCTGCACACTTGGAAATATTTTTCTAACCTCATTTTTAAAACTCTTAAAAATAAGTTTGTGAGTTTTCAACCTGTCAAAAAGAGTAACATGAAATACCCAATTAGTTTGCAAGGAATATTAATAAACATCAAGGGAAATGGAAATGTGTTAGACAGATTTCAACCAAAAACTTAATGTAGATGGAATTCAAAATTAAGTATGATTTAAAAAAATTTTTTATTTTTATTTTTATTTAAAACCCTTACCTTCTGCCTTGGAGTTAATGCTGTGTATTGGCTCCAATGCAGAAGAATGGTAAGGGCTAGGCAATGGGGGTTAAGTAACTTGCCCAGGGTCACATAGCTAGGAAGTGACTGAGGTCAGATTTGAACCTAGGACCTCCTATCTCTAGGCCTGGCTCTTAGTCCACTGAGCCACCCAGCTGCCCCTCCAAAATTAAGTATGATTAAATATAACTAATGATGCAATTTTTCTATTTGGTTCTGTAGGTTTGTGAACTACTCTTTTTACCAATGACAATCATTAAAAATTTTTTTTTAGTTAAGTTACATCATATTTCAAATCATGTTAATACTATTGTATTGGTCCAAAATACTTGGAAAATTTTGACTTGGGGAGGCATTAGTGGAAAGAATTCTGGTTCTAGTACTTATTACTTCTATCAGCTTTTAAACAGTTGACTTCTTTGGACCTCTCTTATCTCCAAAATTAGGGAATTGGATTAGATTGGGTTTTTCATCTTTTTTGTTATGTCTCTCTGACAATCCAATGAAACCTATAAATTCCTCAGTATATTTTACATGCAAAAAATGAAATATTTAATATTATGAAAAAACCCAGTTATATTGAAATGCAGTCCTCAAAATATAAAATAAAATAATTGACTCCATAAATTGACTCCATAGGCAGTGATTTCCAAACGTTATGGATTTTTGATCTTTATCAGTGATTTATACATATATAAATGTATATACATTACATATATACATTTACACACACACTTATACATACATGTTATGTCTGCTCCTGTGGTATATATTATGTACAAATAAAACAAAATACAAATTCAGAGGAATGGGATAAAGATGAAATTATTTTAGAAATGTTAAATTTATTACAACAAAATTTTAAAATAATGCTTCATTATTTTTGAAATTCTTGGTTTAACACTTAAAAGTGCTAAAGTGATAAAATCATTTTTAAAAAATGATTGTCATAAGAGTGGTTCACAAACCTATAGGTCCAAATGGAAAAATTGCATCATTAGTTATACTTAAATCATACTTAATTTTGGATTCCATCTACATTAAGTTTTTGGTTGAAATTTGTCTAACACATTTCCATTTCTCTTGATGTTTATTAATATTCCTTGCAAACTAATTGAGTATTTCATTTTACTCTTTTTGACAGGTTCAAAACTCACAAACTTATTTTTAAGGTTTTTAAAAATCAGGCTAGAAAATTCTATTTCCAAGTATGCAGGTCTGAGAACTTATAAGTAATGTGTATTTTGCTAATATCTTTGATTGTTTTATTAGCTAATAATCTCAAGTTCTTATTAACAATTGTTGACTCTTAAGTCCACATTTCAAAAAATCCCAAGTTCAAATTTTTGGGGACCAAATTCTTGTCCAATCTGATTGCATGCCTCCCTTCCCCCCACTTCTACCCCAATGTGGGTGGTGAAGAACTCATACTACAAGTTCCAGGCCTGCCATTTTCTAGTTTTGTTTAAATTCTTTTAAACAAAAAAAAAAATTTTTTTTAAATTATAATCTTGAAAAACATCACAAAAAGGGCATTTCCTTTATGAAGTATGGAAAAGAAGACTGCATATAACTGTGGTTGTGCACTATGTTCAGCTTGTTTTTGTGATATCTTTTTAATTTAGCATATTAATTTAACATTGCTGTTTGTCTATACAATAATACTAATATTAGCCAAACATTTACATAGCACATATTATGTGCCAGACACTTTGCTAAGTAAGCACTTTACAATTATGTCATCTTTACCACAATCCTGGGAAGGAGGGGAGGAAGTATTGTCCTCATTTTATAGATAAGGAAATTGAGGCAAATCAGAGGTTAAGTGATTTGCTCACGGTCAAGGATAGTAAGAATCTGAAGCCAAATTTGAACTAAGGTCTTTTTACTCCATACTTGGTGCTCTATGTATTATGCCACCTAGCTGTTCCTAATATTTCCATCCGAACTTTTGCTCTCATCTATGTGTTTTTTTAATAAGGATTTATTTTTGCTTTTTTCTATATGGTATCCATACTCCGACTATCTCCACCCCTGCCCCTTAACTTACTCTTCAGTTCTTCCCTCTTGTCAAATGAAATAGATCCATCCACACATTGGCTATGTCTGAAAATGTAGGTCTTATTCTGTTCTTCTAATCATCAGTCCATCCATTACCTTCTTTTTGAGAACTGGAGAGCATTATTATCAGTCTTCCCCAGAATTCATTAGTCATTGAATTTGATCAGCTGTTAGTTGAGTTTTTGTAATAGTTATTGTAGAAATTGTCTACATTAGTTCATACTAGTCTTAACAGGTTTCTTAGAATCTATCCCTTTCATAATTTATTACAAAAGAAAATTATAGGTTTATACCATAATTGTTTATCTATTGTCCAATTGATAAGGCACCCTTTTTATGCCTAGTTCCTTGACTACGACAAGAAGTCATGAACAGTTTTTGGATATGTCCTTTTTCTCTGATATTTTTGAGGAGAGGTTTAATTACCTCATTGTGGCATTTCTGGGTCAAAGTATATGTATGCACAGTTTACCAATTGTTTTTGCTGTTGTAGTTTCAAATTACTTTCCAGAATGTTTGGGCTAAATTCATAGTTCCACTAACATATTCCTGTCTTGCTGTAGACCCTCTTAACAGTTGCAGTTTTCTTTTTTTGTTATCTTAATCATATCTGATGTTTTGTTACTCTTATATGATTTGGAATGTTTTTTAATATGGATATTTAGTAAATTTTTTTTCTTTTGAGAACTGCCTATTTTGCATTCTTTGACCATTAATCTTTTGGGGAATAATTCTTGTTCTTAAAATTTTATACTGATTCCTTATATATCTTGGATAGCAAAACTTTATCAAATTTTTCTGCTTTGGTTTTTTCCTAGTTAACTTGTATGTTGGTTTTGTTTTTTTTAAACCCTTACCTTCCATCTTAGAATCAATACTGTGTATTGGTTCTAAGGCAGAAGAGTGGTAAGGACTAGGCAATGGGGTTAAGTGTTTTGCCCGGGTTCACACAAGTAGGAAGTGTCTGAATCCAGATTTGAATCCAGGACCCTCTCATCTCTAGGCCTGGCTCTCAATCCACTGAGCCACCCAGCTCCCTCTCCTCCCCCTCCCCTAGTTAACTTAAAATTCTTGAGTGCATTGATTTTGCTTGTTCAAAAATATTTTAAAATTTTAATATAATAAATATTGTCTTTTATTTTTTGAGATCTTCTTTATCCCTTATTTGCTCAAAACTCTTCCCTGGTTCCAAGATGTACTTAATTCATTTGTGGTATCATATTTTTTATAATAATACTAGTAATAATAGCTAGCATCTATGTAGGGCTTACTGTATATACCAGGTCCTGTTCTACTAAGCACTTTACAATTACTATTATCTCATTTGATCCTCACAACCTTTAAGAGGTAGGTGCTATTATTATCCTCCCCATTTTACATTTGAGGAAACAAGGAGAGGTTAAGTCATTTGCTAATTTGTCTGAGTGAAACTTAGAATTGAACATCTTCCCAACAATTCTAGAAAGTAGGTTTTATTATTATTTTTGACTTAACAGTTGAGGAAATTGAGGTAAACAGTGCTTAAGTGATTTGTTCAGGGTCACACAGCTGGTGTCTGATCAGATTAGAATTCAGATCTTCCTGAGGCTGGATCTAGTGCTCTATATCTAACATCTAGTCCAGTGATGATGAACCTTTTGGAGACAGAGTGCTTGGCGTGCTCCCAAACCCCAGAGAGGAGAGGGAGGTAGTGTTCCCATTTGCTGCTGGGCAGAGGGACAGGTGAAGTGAGGGACATGTGGAGAAGTGGAGGAGAGCAGCCTGAGCGTTTTGTTCCCCTCCAGCTCTGTGCCATGCCCTCAAACCTATCTCCTCTCCAACCCCACCATGGGAATCACCTTCACCACACTCTGCAGGCAGTTTCGCTTGTGAGCCCCCCTTACACACACACACACACACACACACACACACACACACACACACACACACACACACACACACACACACACACACACACGCGCGCGCGGAAGGGAGGAAGTACTACCATTGGCTGCTGGGCAGAATGGTGGGGAAGTGAGGAATATCCTCAGGCTCCTGGACCTATGCTTTTTTGTGCTACACTTTTCCCCAGGCGTTTTTGTCAAATCATGAGTTTGTCTCCAGTAATTGGAAACCCTTGGATTTATCAAGGGCTACTACTATTGATCGCTTCTGGATTTTGTGTACTTTACCTATTGGTCAATTTTTATATTTTTTAATCAGCACTAAATAGTATGGATTATTACTGCTTTGTAGTGTAGTTTGTGATTGGCTATAGCTACACTCCTTTCTTTATTGCTTCATTATTTTATGTTAAATTTTTTTTTCTTTTTCTTCCTGATGAATTTTATTTTTTCTAGTTCTGTAACGTTTTGGTAATTGCGTATTCAACTGAAATGATAAATTAATTTAGACAATATTGTCATTTTTGTTATTGTTATGACCCAACTGTTTTTCTAATATTATTAATGTCCAATCTGTAGTTTCTTTGCAGGAATCATTTTAAGACCTCCATTTTTGGAAGATAGTTAAAATGAAATAATATCCATAAATTCATTTAATTAGGCACTTATAAACTGTGGTTGATTAAGTGTTGAAAATGAATTAATAGGTGAGGTCATAACTATTAACATTCCCTGTGAGTTGTGATACTTCTCAGGATTTTTAGGTGTTAAACAGGCCCAACGAGAGTGCCATTGCCAAATTGTATTTAAATATTAGTAAATCTTAATTTCTATTTTTTTAGAGAGAACATAAATATGAATTAAAATATTTTCTTTTCTTATGCCCTAGAATAGATTGTCATTTGTATCTCACTTTGGATATGTCTGCTTTTAGCTCAAAAGCCATGATCTCAAATTCTGGAGGTAAAATTGGTACCTCGTTTTTTGTTCAGTTTCCTCAGCTAAAAAAAGTTTTATTTAAATTGTGAAGTTCAATGAAAAGAAATGTGTGGGAGTACATTGGATAGAGTGCCAAGCCTGGATTTGGGAGGATCTGGGTTCATAATGTGGTCTCATATATGTCCTAGCTGTGTACTTCTGGGCAAATTATTTATACCTGATTGTTTAGCCCTTACTGCTCTTCTGTCTTAGAATTGATAGTAAAACAGAAGGTAAGGATTAGAAAAAAATTTTTAAAGGAAGAAAAAATATTCTTGGTAAGGGTTAGAGGTATGTTATCCACTTAACACATATTCCCCAATTTAGAATGTTATTTTTGTACTGTGAACGATTCACACAGTTTGGAGAGTTTTTTGTGAATTCCAATGTTTTTATATGTAAAAACACTTGTCTGAATATCTTTAAATGAAGTCTGTTTTCAAGAACAAATTGGGGGAAAATTGTGTTATATTGGAAATAATAGAAACCTTTTAAAAATATCATATGGATATATCTTCAATTTGTTTCTTGTTCATGAATTTTCACTCTTTAATTTAGTAAATTATTTTGAATGAACATGTTTGCTACAGGTCGTAATTATCTTTTGAATGAGAATCCCTTATCCTTGGCTGTACTTATCAGTTGATTCTACTCTAAATAGCTGGATTGTAATTTTGTCTTTTTGAATGCAGGCTGCATATCATTGTAATTCATGGCAGTTGACATTTCTTAACATTTATGTTCTTGTAAATCTTTAAAAAATTAACTAGAGTAAAAGCAATTTTATATATTAGCTCTGGTATAGGGTTTCTTAAATGATAATGATATATGCTTGATAAAATGTGGTTATTTTGAAATTTATGTAAAAATTTTTTTAGTTTTAGGACTCCCAAGCAATAGTACACTAAAATTAAATTTTATGTGGATTTATTTTATAAGTAGAGCCCTTCATTGAAAAATTCTCATCTATGTCTTAACACATTTAAAAAGTGTATTGATCCCAAGTCAAAGGTGAAGCCCCCAGCCATTTTACTACTGGGGATTATTTAGGGAATATGCTGGTTCTCTAATTAGTAGGGGCGGGGTATGTGTTTTGAAGAATTTCTCTGTCTCTTTCTCTCTGTGTAAATGTATTGGAGGTGTGGGTGGGAGAGTGACCTTTTAATATAGACTTTACTGGGGAGTTAGTAGAAAAAAAAAAAGGTTCAATGAAGGACATGTCATATTGAAGTAATAATGGTGAATTTGGCTATAACTTTGACAGTAGATGTGATAATTCTATACCCTACTAATATACAGAAAAAAGGAAGAGGCATTTAGAGGTGCATCATTTTTAAAAAGGGAATCTAATTAAATCAGTAAGAATATCTTTGTCCAGAATATTCTGTGTTTACTCTTAAATGGAAACAGAGGACTAAACCAGATTATTTCAAGATATCTCCAATCCATTAATTATGAAAATGTTTCATATGTTATTTTTCCTTCTATGTATTTACTAACTCTCTTCTTCTTTCTCCTAGACTATCCTCTGGCAACATATTAAGGGGCCGTGGAGCTGGCCTCAGCAACAGGAGAGGCTGGACTCCCTGTCTCTCTGTGCTGAATGGCTGCGATGGCGCCCGCTCTCACTGATGCAGCAGCTGAAGCTCACCATATCCGGTTCAAACTGGCTCCCCCATCCTCTACCTTGTCTCCTGGCAGTGCCGAGAACAACGGCAACACCAATATCCTTATTGCTGCCAACGGAACAAAAAGGAAAGCCATTGCAACAGAAGATTCCAGTTTAGATTTCCGAAGCAACCCTACCAAGGAAGATTTGGGAAAGCTACAGCCATTGGTAGCATCTTATCTCTGCTCAGATGTAGCATCTGTCCCTTCAAAAGAATCTTTGAAATTGCAAGGAGTCTTCAGTAAGCAAACAGTCCTTAAATCTCATTCTCTCTTATCTCAGTCTTTTGAACTCAGAGCTGAGCTGTTGGGGAGACAGCCAGTTTTGGAGTTTTCCTTAGAGAATATAAAAACCATGAGTACAAGTGGTCAGCCAACTCTGCCACAAGCACCTGTAAATGGGTTGGCCAAGAAATTGACTAAAAGTTCAAATCCTGACCACGATAATTCCAGTTCTCTCAATGGGGGAAAATGTGCTCTTTCCTCCTCAATTCTCCAGGGTGTTGAAGTTCGGGGTTCTGAATCTGGAGAATTGAAGGTGGGTTTGACCAATACAACTCTTCCACATAGAAGCCTTGATGTTGAGCACGTGTTTAGCAATAATGGCACTGCAAACAAATCTTCCGTAAATTCCACGGAGCAGCTGGCACTTCAGGGGGGCAGTGGAGAGAGTAGGTTGTCACCTGACATAGACTCCAAATCTAATTTTGGGGGTAGCAAGCCACAGGAGCAAAAATCTCCCCTGCCTTGTAGCATCTTTAGTGCTCTAGATTCTGATGTGAGGACAACAGCATTATTGCGGCGGCAGGCAGACATTGAGAGTCGTGCCCGAAGACTGCAGAAGCGCTTACAGGTAGTGCAGGCCAAACAGGTAGAGAGGCACATACAGCATCAACTGGGTGGGTTCTTAGAGAAGACTCTAAGCAAACTGCCGAACTTGGAATCCTTGAGGCATCGTAGCCAGTTAGTGTTAACACGGAAGGCTGAAGCTGCCCTGCGGAAAGCTGCCAGTGAGACTACTACTTCAGAAGGACTTAGTGGTTTTCTGAAAAGTGATTCTATTTCAGAAGAATTGGAGAGATTTACTGCTAGTAGCACAGCTAATCTGAAGTCCAGTGAACAGGCCTTTGATTCAGATGTCACTGACAGTAGCTCAGGAGGGGAGTCTGACATCGAGGAAGAAGAACTGGCTAAGGCTGATACAGAGCAACGCCATGTACCACTGTAAGTATTGTCCAAACTCAACATTGCTTCTCCACCCCCCTCCTCCTGTCCCCCCAACCTCCCTCCTTACCTTCTGTCTTAGAACCAATACTATATAATATGTTGGTTCCAAGGCAGAAGAGCAGTAAGGGCTAGGCAATGGGGGTTAAGTGACTTGCCCAGGGTCACACAGCTAGGAAGTGTCTTGAGGCCAAATTTGAACCCAGAATCTTCTGTCTCTAGGCCTGGCTCTCAATCCACTGAGCTACCCAGCTGCCCCCCTTGCTTTTAAAGAAATGATAGGACTTAGTGGAAAATTCTTTGTGAATAAATTGTTTTACTATTCTTTTTGCAATGCCTAAATTCTGTTTACTTGACTGTAATTTAGAACACATAAGTAGCTTTAGAAGGTGTCTGTGTACCTAAATTTATTTGTTGGTGAGGTGGGTATTTCTGGATACAGTGTGATAATGTTTTACTGAATTCTAAAATGATATTTTTTATGTGACATCCCATTTTACTCTACTTTTAGAAGAAGGTATCAATCAAAAGGTTTCCTATTTGAAGTAGTACTTTTTTCTTTTTCTTTTGAAAGATAATATTTTTCCATGTTTACATGATTCATTGAAGTAGTACTTTTAATTGAATAAAGAATTAGATTAAGGATTTCTCATTAATTGTAGAAATAATTTGTAAAAATGGATATATTTTGTTTTTTACATCACTTAAATTTTCTAATATATCCATATCTCCATAGAGCCATTCCTTAAAACAAAGAATAAAAAAAGAAAAAAATTTCAGGAAAATTAACCCATATATCAGTTAAGTTTGACACCCTATGTCAGTGATGGTAAACGTTTTAGAGACTCCTTGCCAGGCCCTGCCTCACTCCCCTATGTTAGGGAGTGGGTCCAGGCTCACAGAGCTGGCTCTGCACACCATCTTTGGCACACATGCCATAGTTTTGCCACCATAGTCCTATGTGGTATTCCTAACCTATAGTCCCTCACTTGCACAGAAGGAAAAGAAGTACATTTTTATATCTTTGTGGCCATGCTTGGCCATTTTAATTTAATCTTTCATTTCATTTAGTTTAATTTTTTTGTTCTCTACCTTTTAACTTCAGCAGGGAGTGATGGCCTTGGGAAGTACTTGAAAAAACAGAGGTTCTAGTGAAGACAAAAAATAGGTTTAGCAGAAATATGGAATAAAGAGGAATATAATGATGCAATTTATGAATTCTGTAAAGGAATGTGACAGCTCTTGATCATCAAAGTAGAATACATGTGAGTGATGGATTAAGAATGTGATCATAGCTTCTTATAGCTGAGGTAGAGACTGTTGGGAGTAAGTTATAGACTGTGAGCAGGTAGAGGAACTAGAAAGGGCAGGATATTTGAGACTACATCAATATGAATATTGAAGTCCTGAAGGCACCAAAAGGGAAAGAGGTAACAAGTTCTCCCTGTAATGATTACTAGATTTCTGGTCTTCTTGCTTTGGTTATGATATACTGCCTCTTTGACAGAATTCAGTTAAACAATTTTTTGTTTAAACAATTTTTTCATAATTAGCTTAAGAGTGATTACTTATTGCCTTTTGTATTTATGGAATAAATGTGCAAGATAAGGTGAAAAATTTGAATCCATATTATATGCCAGAAAAATTAGATACAATACTAGAGTGGGGTGTTTTCCCTTGTCCTTTTTTTTAAGTTCCTTCTTCCTTTCCAGGTTGCATACAGATGATATGGCAGAAAATGTAACTTTTAAGGCTCCTTTTTATTTTTTATTTTTTTGAGGAAAGAAACATGTTAAAATTACTCCATGCAGTCTTAGTGGAAGAAAACAAATTGGCGAAAATTAGGTTGCCATTAATGGATTTTTAAAAGACCGTTGACATGTTTCTTTTTAGTTGTGGCTGTTTTTTGGTTGTCAGGAATGCCTGGAAATCCTTGTTCTTGTAAATATCCATTTCTTTTCTTGGAATATTATGTTCCGTTTCACTGGGTAGATGATTTTTGGTTGCAAGCCTAGATTCCTTGCCTTGTGGAATATCATATTTTATGCCTTCCTGTCCTTTAATGTAGAAGCTGCTAGGTCCTATGTAATTTTTTTTTTAAAACCCTTAACTTCTTCTGTGTATTGGCTCCTTGGTGGAAGAGTGGTAAGGCTGGGCAATTGGGGTCAAGCGACTTGCCCAGGGTCACACAGCTGGGAAGTGTCTGAGGCCAGATTTGAACCTAGGACCTCCCTTCTCTAGGCCTGACTCTCAATCCACTGAGCTACCCAGCTGCCCCCCCTTAGCTCTATTTTTGGGTTGGAGGAAATACTGTCCCACACTTGTACTGTGCCCTGGATTGGCTCAACTGTCTCTGCCTCAGATTGATGATGCTGCAGTGTCAGACTGCCATGGAGGTTTGCAGCAATTCAGTTGAGATACTTTTCTCACTGGGCCTAGTTGGGTTCTGTTCTGCCCACTCCCACTGAGGACCATGCTGGGCCACTTTCCTTCCACTGCTGTCTGCTCTGTATTGCGTTGGTTTCTGCTCTTATCCTGCTGAGGTGGACTTAGTCTGCTGTGCTCTTACTCCTGCTGCCTCCTGAATTCTTCTGAGGCTTGTTAGTGTTCTCTTCTCATATCCTAGCAAGATGAATCCTCCTTGTAGTTTCTCCACATTGTTCTGTACTGGAGCACTGCTCTATCCCTTCTGTTGGTTCTGCCACTCTAGGATTTATTATGAGGCATTTTTGTTCTTATGTGGTTGTTCGGAGGGTGATTAGTGGGCTCTGAGTTTTTTACTTCACCATCTTGGCAAATCCTCTTCTATTCCAGCAAATTAAGGAGTAAGAAGGCCTTTAAAAGGATATAGTCTGGGACAGTTTGATGGCTGAGCTTGGGGTAGAGTTCAGTGGTAGCGAGCTAGGCCTGGACATGGGATGTCCTAAGTCTAAATCTGACCTCAGATACTTTTTAGCTATGTGACCTTGGCCAAGTCACTGAACCCCCATTGCCTAATTCTTACCTTTCTCTTGCTTGACACATAGTATTCTTTTTTTCCCCCCAAACCCTTAACCTTCCATCTTAGAATCAATACTGGGTATTGGTTCTAAGGCAGAAGAGTGTTAAGGGCTAGGCAATGGGGGTTAAGTGACTTGCCCAGGGTCATATAACTAGGAAGTGTCTGGGGCTGGATTTTAACCCAGAACCTCCCAACTCTTGGCCTGACTCTCAATCCATCGAGCCACCCAGCTGCCCCTGATAGTATTAATTCTAAGATAGAAAATAAGAGTTACTTTTTAAGCATATAATTTTAACAATTTTGAATTTTGAGTCTGTGTGGGTGAAAATGTTGTGGTTAATTCTGTTATAGTAAGTCTAATTCCTTCCTGTAACCATTAATTTAGCTTTTTTGTTTTTTCTTAAGTTTATGGCACACAAGACAAATTTTAAATGCTCCTGACCTTCTCATTAGTATTTTGAGAATAGTTATCCTTGAACACATCCATGTTTTCAGGAGAAATATTCCCTTTTACCTGTTCACAGTATAATGTAACTTAATCTACATTGGTATGTTGGAGTACTAACTAAATAAACTAATTTACTGTCCATCATTGTTCATGTCCCCTCCCCTTGGAATTTGTGGTGATATTAGGTAGTGATGGGTGGGTGACACTTTGGACACCTAGTTTTTGGCTATTTGTGAATAGATTTTCTTCCTTTTTTTTTTTTTGTGATATCTGGAAAGAGTTTATAGTGAAATGTAAACCATCTATTAAATCTTATTAGCTTGAATAATTTTGTTGGCTTTTAAAGCTAATTAACTGTGTTGTCTTTGAGACTTGGAGAGTAAAATAGCAAGATAATATTGTTGGCTGTCTCGAGTGAAGTAAAGACTCTAAAAATTGATACTATATGTAAGGGGGTGGGTATGGTTTTTAAATGGTCTTTAAGGATAGCTCTAGATTAACGGAGCTTTAGGAGTAGTGTTTTGAAAGATGGGTTGGCTAGGAAATTTATTGCCGTGCATTTTGGGAGTTTCTAGTCCTATTTCATTTTACTGGTTATTTCTTCTTTCCTTTCTGGGAATGGGACTTTCCGGAATCTCCATAGTGTTTGGCCTCTCTTAAATTTCTATCTTAGTTAAATTTAAAGTTTAGGTCTTTGAGTAAAGATTGCATGTTGTACGGACTTTATTATTGTATGGATTTTGTCTATTAAGGAAATATTTGTTTTGTCTCTTTGTTAGTACAACATCATAAATCACTGTTGGGAAACTATCCTGTGTGTTTTGACCTCCAAGGTTATATAAAATACATTTATACAACTTGAAATAAGTCTTGGATATGATATTAAAGAACATGGGTTCAAGTTATGGCCTTGACAGTTGAGAGCCATGTGACATCTCTGTTTTGGTTACTGGTGAATTCATTTCCTTTGGCTTTCTGTCATTTAATTATTTAATAATAACTTTTATTCATTCTTTTAAACATTTTAGAAAATGAAAAGTTTTAATGACAACTGTCTGTTTTCCAGTCAGAAGCCAAGGGGATTTTTCTAGAATGTAGGTCTCACCATAACACCTCTCTGCTCAGTGAGGTTGAGTGGATTTCTATTATTTGCAGGATCAAAGAGAAAATCCTTTGATTGACATTTGAAGCTTTTCATAATCTGGCCTCTTTCTACCTTTGCAATCATCATATTTTTTTAGAATCCAGCTGTATTGGCCTATTTGTAGTTCCTAGGTCTGGACGCTATAACTCCATGTCTTCATACTGACTGTCCTTCATGCTTGGAGTTTGCTCTGCCACTTCACTACCATTCTTATTTTACTTGGCTTCCTTTAGGACTTGAATCAAGACATATATACACTACTAAGGAAAGCTTTTCCTCTTTCTGGTTAACTTGATTTACTCTGTATGTATCTTGTATGTACTTGATTGTTTAAATTTTGTTTTTTTTCTGTTGTTAAGTGTGTATCTTGAGGATGCAGAATTTTTTTTGCCTTTCTTTATATCCATAAACGCTTGGTGACTAATGGACTAAAGGCTTTGACTCCTTCATGGCTGGTGTAAGAACTTTGTCAAGCATCAAAACTAACCTTCCAAATCGCTGTTGCTTAGGAAAATAGCTGTACAGTGTTAAGAGGATAATAAGCATCTACAACTTGGATTGAATGAATGGGCATTTTGGATAAGGAGAGGAAAAACTCATGAATATAAATTCCTTTTTAGAGAGAACTGGGAAAAGAAGTTAAGGGAGGAAAACTACAAGATATTTTTCAAGCCACAAAGCATTTTACCAAGCACCTAGCATGTGTCTTATACTGTCCTAGGTGCTGGATTACAAAGACAAAAATGAAACTGTTCCAAGACATCTATATATTCTATACAAAATAAAAATGAGGTAAATTTTGGAGGAAGGCTCTAGAGACTACAGGGGATGAGTGGCCTTACTTGGTGAAGGTGATCTTGAACTAAACTTAGAAGGAAACTACATATTAATTCTAAGAGGAAGAGTGACAAGAGACATTCCAGGCATGGGGGGGTTGGGAACAACTTCTATAAAGGAATGGAGATAGGAGATGGAATGGAGTGGGTTAGGAACTACAGGAAAGCTAATTTGTATGAATAGAAGATTTGAGTGAAGCTAGAAAGGCATGTTGAAGGCAGATGGTAAAGGGTTTTAACTGCCAAAGAGAGGAGTTGATATTTGGTCCTCAACTGCCACTGAGTTATGCAGCGGCTGACATAATCAGACCTGCAGTAAAGGAATATCTTCTGGATTTCCAATGGGCAAATCAAGAAAACTCTTCAAACTTTTGTTTATTCATTAGTGAAAATATAGCCTTTACTTCTCCACAGGTTTATATAATAATGGAAAACTTAGATAATTCATGTAAAAACCAATTGAACAGTAAAGCTTTCAAAAGCATATGTGGTAGTGGTATTATAATCCTTCACATATTAAAGATTAATTTATTGCTAATATTTTTATAATGCTTTATAGTTACAATGCCATTTGACATGCATCCTCTTGAATTTCTACTACCAGCATTGTAAGTATTTTCCCTTAAAAAAATTAAAAGAATGAGGAGACTGAGAGAGGTTAAATGATCCATCTGACCTGGCCATACAGCTATTAAATGTTGATACCTCATCCTTTAGAGTTTCTACCATAACATCTTGTTCTAGTAGAGTAGACTTTTTTTCTGCCTGCTTTCTGGCAAGTAGGTTGTGATATCTTTATTTCACATAAGAGAGAACTGAGACTAGATTGAAACTTTTGATTCTTAGTCCAAAGTGGTATCTTTGCATGTGATACAAAATCATATCATATATACCTCTTTTACAACTATGGGATCCCTTACCTGATAAGGATTTAAGGCAAGAGTCTTAGTGATTATTCTTTCCTTATTTCCAAAGACAATGACTTATTTCAGATTAACCCTAGCCTTTTAATCTGTTCATAGATTTTTGACTTTATTACCTTTGTTGTCATTACCTCCAACTCCTCATTATTCTTAATCACCAAATTAATGGCATTATTGCCACAACTGTTTTTTTGTTTTGTTTTTATAACCCTTACCTTACATCTTAGAGTCAATACTGTGTATTGGCTCCAAGGCAGAAGAGTGGTAAGGGTAGGCAATGGGGGTCAAGTGAGTTGCCCAGGGTCACACAGCTGGGAAGTATCTGAGGCCAGATTTGAACCTAGGACCTCCCATCTCTAGGCCTGGCTCTCAATCTACTGAGCTACCCAGCTGCCCCTGCCACAACTGTTTTTAAACTGACAAGCAGTTACAAATGAATTTAAATTATATGGCTCAAGGTGCAGAGTTTTCTCTTTTCATATTGAAAGACAAACATGGTTCCCTATATTTTGTTGGTTTCTCAATGCAAAAATAAAAATATTCTTGGACTGAGCTTCTTAACCTTTCGAACCATTTCATAGTCTATTGAATTCCTTTTAATGTTTTTAAATGAAGGATATGCTAAATTTCAATTAGAAATAAATGAGAATAAAAATGTAGTTTTTCTGTCCAAGTTCAAGGACCTATTGAAATCTATCCACATATTCCTTGATCCCCTAGTTAAGCCCATTAAGAATCCCCTGCTCTTAGAGAAATTTAATCTCATTTCCTGAATTTTTATGTAATATATCACCTCACTATAATTATCATTGTGCTCCAACTGCCAAATGAAGCAACTATCCTATGAAGATTATGTTTGAGAGCTATATTTCTTTCCTGCTTCTCTGTTGATTTACTTTTAAGCTGACTTTATGCTCTCTCCAGTTTTTTTAGCAGTGAGCAGAAAGAAAGCTTGTGTATGTATAGGGGAAGAAACAAGCATTTATAAATTGCTTACTATGTACCAAGCACTGTGCTAAATTCTATACAAATATTATTTCATTTGAGCCTCACAACAACCCTGAGAGGTAAATATATTAGTTAATTTTACAGTTGAGGAAACTGAGGGAGACAGGTTAAGTGATTGTCCCTGGTCTGAGGCCACATTTGAACTCTGGCATTTCTGACTCCAGTCTCAATGCTGTACCTACTGACTCACCTCACTACCTAAAAGATTCACTTCATTTGGAGAGTAACAATAATTGAAGACGTGGAAAAGGAAGTGACAAACTACTCAAATGTCTTTACTTTTGCCAAGAAAACTCCAAATGGAATCAAGAAGAGTGGGACATAACTAAATGACAAAAAACCAAACAAACAAAAACCAAACAATTAAAGACAATTCCATTCTCCTTAGTCTTAAATTGAATATTGAGTTTTCTTCTAAAAGTGACTTTGGAGGCTCTTATTTTGAAATTAATTTCTGAAATGTCGTGTTGAATTTAAAACTGGTATTTAAGTGTAAATAATGTAGAATGAAAATACGTGATATAGAAGTGTAACCTGGCACCCTAATTTTACTTCTGTTTGCTTGGATGTGTGAAATCTATATTGTTTTTAGTTATCTTTGGGAAACATTCTGTTTGAGTACTAGAGTATAGCTTTATATTCTTGGAAACCTGTGCTTATCCTTTGTTAGATTGGACATGCTCTACTTTTTAAATTGAAATTTTTACCCCAATTACATGTAGAAACAATTTTTTGATAATTGTTTTCTGACATTTTACAATTCAGATCTCCCCACCCCCCTGGATGTTGATATAGGTTATATCATTGTTTTCATGAAATGCATATTCTCCTACATATCACATATACAATTATAAAGGAAATAAGTGAAAGATGACATATTTTGATTTGCAATCAGATCCCAATAGTTCCAACTTTGCCTGTGGATAATGGGTTTTTTATTATCTTTTATTATTTTTATTATCTTTTATTATTTTTATTTATCTGTTATTAATGCCTTTAGATTATTTCAGAATCTTATTTTGCTCATATTAGTTTAGTCATTCATAGTTGATCATCATATATTTCAGTTATTGTATACATTATTCTCCTTATTCTGCTCTTCACATTGCATCAGTTCATTGAAATCTTTCCAGATTTCTCTGAACTCATCCTGCTTATCATTTCTTATGGCAAAATAGTTTTCTATTATAACCATATGCCACAGCTCGTCCAGCCAATTCCCAATTGGTGGATACCCCTCCCCCAGCCCCCGTCACCCATTCTTTTGTGTTTTACTTTTCAAGTAATTTTTTAGCTATCAGCTAAAAGTGAAGAATATTTGTTTCTGCCTACTAAATATGAGGGGGTGAAAGGAAGAAGGTAAGAAGGTGGAATGGATGGGAGAAAGGAGAGAGGAAGGTAGAGGAAGGGAAAGAGAGAGAGAGAGACAGAGACAAACAGAAACAGACAGAGACTACATTGGAACAGAGCATGAAAAGGTGCCAAACTTTCTCCAGTGGGGTAAGTTGTAGCAGAGAGTCCTGGGAGATGTAGTCTCCCAGGGCTTACAATAATTTTAAATGACACAATATTGTTTCTTGATAGAAGGAAATAGTTGATTAAAAAATCAAAGTTTTTTACACTTATTTTCATCATTTTCTGGGTATCTGGAATAAACAAGTATTATGCTTTTACATTACCATTAGCCTTTCTTGAAAGCATCCCACCAGAAAAAAAATGTACGCTCCTTGATGATTCTGTGTGTGTAACATGGTTCTGTGTACATCAGGATCTTAATCAATATGATTGCATTGTAAGGGGGAAAGCAGATAAGTGGCTAAGGCCTGGACTGAGGAAGAGGAAGACCTGAGTTCAAATCTGGTCTCAGACACTTACTAGCCATGTAACTAACTCTGGGCAAGTCACTTAATCCTGTTGACCTCAGTTTACTTATCTGTCAAATGAGCTAGAAAAAGAAATGGCACCACTTCAGTATCTTTGCAAAGGAAATCCCAAATGGGGTTTCAAAGAGTTGGACACAACTAAAAAAGAGAGGGAAAGATTTAATTGTCTTGGGGCAATTTTTTTTTTATTCTTTTTCCAGATTAATTTTGAAGAGTATTATCAGTTGAATTTTGAAGTTTGGAAGAGGTATGAGATTTTTTGGGGAAAGATAATATAATGAAAATGCCATGCAGATCCAAATGGTACCTCTTCTTCCAATGAGATGTATTGTCCCATACTCAAAACTAAAAGGATTGGGGCCAGAAGATGAACCATTCCTCTCCCTCCCCCCCCCCCCCCCCCACACACACACACACACGGCTGATCACATCTTGAGGTCAGGTCAAGATCTCCCTGGGGATTTTGGCCTTTGCTTTAGAAGCCACTGAACTCGAGGACTAAGCTCTCTTCCAACTTTGGAGTTGCATGTAATTCTATCAGTTTGAATTCCAGAGAAATTCAGAAACTTATTTAGGAAGTATTCCTCTGTTGATCATATTAAGTTGTCTCTTTATTAGCAAATCTTCATTTAGTCTTCCGTCCTCTTCACCATTTCCATTTGTGTCAGATAGTGATCAACATACTTGGAAACCAATAAAAATTGAGAAACTAACCAGTAAATTTAATTCAGTATACAAATAGAAAATTCTCTAAAACAGAAATTCAGAATATTCACCATTTACTTGAATTTTCAGTGTAGAATTTTTCCTTCATGATATTAGAAAGAGAGCATTACAATGTAGTGAAAGGAATACTGGTTTTGAAAGCAGAAAATTAAATTTTACCACTTAGCAGCTATGTACATTCTTAAAAATTTAAGTGTTTATTTTTTAAAATATTTTCCATGTTTCCATGATTCATTTTTTCCCCATCCTCCCCTCTTCCCTAACCCCAGTCGATAAGCAATTCTACTGGGTTTTACCAATGTTATTACTTGATACCTATTTTCATATTATTAATTTTTTGCTATAGAGGGATCTTTTAAAGCCCAACCCCAAAATCACATACCCATATATACATGTGATAAGTGATGTCACATGTTTTCCTTTTGCATTTCTGTTCCCATAGTTCTTTCAATATGGATAGCATTCTTTCACATAAGTCCTTCAGGTGTGTCCTGGATTATTGCATTGTTACTAGTATCAAAGTCTGTTACATTGGATAGTTCCACAATGTTTCAGTTTTTCTGTACAATGTTCTCCTGGTTCTACTCATGCATCAGTTCATTGAGGTTTCTCCCAGTTCATATAGAAATCCTCCTGATCATCATTCCTTATAGCACAATAGTATTTCATCACCATCATATACCACAATTTGTTCAGTCATTTCCCATTCAAGGGACACCCACTCATTTTCCAATTTTTTTGCCACCACAAAGAGCATGGCTATAAATATTTTTGTCTAAGTTATTTTTCCTTGTTTTCTCTTTGGTTACAAGCCTAGCAGTGGTATTGCTGGATCAAAAGACATGTAATTTCTTAAACCTTTTGGGCATAATTCCAAATTGCCTTCCAGAATAACTGGATTAGTTCACAACTCCACCAACAATGCAGTAGTGTCCCAATTTTACCACATCTCCTCCAACATTTATTATTTTTCTTTACTGTTATATTGACCAGTCTGCTAGGTGTGAAGTAGTACCTCAGAATTGTTTTGATGTGCATTTCTCCAGTTAGGGAGGGATTTAGAAGCTGTGTAAATTTTGGTCAAGTCATTTAACCTCTGAATTTATTTGCTCCAGTTAAGGGTGATAATGCTCATGTTGTTATTTCATTTGTTCTCTGGGTTCTCCTTGAATTGTCTTGGCACAGTTGTCATGAGGAAAACCTTTTCTAAGTCAAAGCACAAATTCTAAGTGTCAAACAGGAAAAATAGTAGAACCCTCAAACCTTAATTTAAGGATCCTTAATCTTTCTGAGACATGGACCATATTGGCAGACTAATAAAGCCCATAGATCCCTTTCTCAATATATTTTTAAATGCATAAAATAAAGGCCCTTACATTACAAAAGAAAACAATTATAATTTTATCAAATTAAAAAGCAAAAACATTTACAGAGCCCAAATTAAGAACTTTTGCCTTATTCCACCTCCTTTTCAAAACAGTGAAAAAAAATTGGAGGCTTGGCTTCAACGTTCCACTGTTTTTGAAAGTGCCTTGTCATTTTCTCAACTAACTGTTGTACTCAACTCATTAATAAAAGTGGAAGAAATTATATAATTTTTCTTTTAGCTGGCTTAGATTGAGAGGGAAAAGGGTGGAATAGATGATTAATGGAAAGTTACTTCACGTTGACCTTTGGAGCTGTGAAGTTAGTTCTGGGTTCACTTTCACAATTGGTGTGAGTCTTAGCACTAATGATTTAAAAAATTATCTGGGGGCAGCTGGGTAGCTCAGTGGATTGAGAGTTGGGCCTAGAGATGAGAGGTCCTAGGTTCAAATCCGGCCTCAGACACTTCCCTGGGCAAGTCACTTGACCCCTATTGCCCACTCTTCCACCTAGGAGCCAATACACAGAAGTTAAGGGTTTTTTAAAAAAAAAATTATCTGACTTAAAAGCATGTTTTAGACAATCAAAATATTATAGCTATGTATTGCCCCAAAGTCAAAGAAGGCAGTGCTAGTCATATAATCGCAAGCAATAAGATACTTCCTTCCCTCTTCCCAGGGAACAGATAGATATAGAACTCATGGTATATTATTGATCATCTTCTCTTTGGTTCCCGCAACATTTTCGATTAAGAGATAGAAGAGGAAAAAAACCCCACTATCTACAGAACTTTTAGTCAAATTTGTGTAAACAGGATCCTTGAATTTCTTTTAGAAAAGCTAATAATTTATGAGAATGAAATGGCCTTCATTTTATGTTTTATAAGAAGCCAAGCAACTTAAATACAACTTTTAAAAGTAGGATTTTTGACTCATTAGACTTTTCTAGTGTAATATTTTCCTGCGGCATTGGAGGCATGGATAAGCATATAGTTGGGTTAAAGGTTTCTGTATAGAATCCCAGTTTTGCTATTTATGTAGAGAGTATGGCATGATGATAGAAGAATAAGTAAAGATGATAGATAAAGAAAAGGACAAATGACAGCAAGTACTCCTACTTGAGAATAGTGAATTTCAGTGCCTCAATATAGGCAGAATATTGGGTTTTTTTAATCTAAATCAGATATCAAGATAGTAAACATTTTCATATATAAGAACAGAAAGAGGATTGTGAAATGGAATCTATTCATTCCATACTACTTACTTTCAAACAAATAGAAAGAATAGTAAATTAAATATGCTATTTTCAAAGGTATCCTGCTTGCTATTTCCTTCTGAACTTCTTATGTGAATTTTTGAAAAATTATTTTATCATCCTCTTTGTTTTCTTCTTTTTTTGGTGGTGAGGGGGGAAGCAATACCATCAGTAGTTCTTGACTTTCCCAGAAAAACACAGTATTTATAAGAATAGTCAAGTAAAACATCCACACTTTTACCATATCTAAAAATATCCATTTCGTGTTTTATTTTAAGGTTTAAGGTGTCAAAGGGTAGGTAGAATGCTTCATCTCCAGTTATCTGGCACTCTGGGTGGTCCTTGAGTTGGCCATATTTGTTAAGTCTTTACATATTTTTTTTTTTTAAGCCCTTAACTTCTGTGTATTGGCTCCAAGGCAGAAGAGTGGTAAGGGTGGGCAATGGGGATCAAGTGACTTGCCTTGATCTTTTGCCATTTCTTATGGTAGAAGAATATCCCATTACGTTTGTAAGCCATAATTTGTTCAGCCATTCCCTGATTCATATACAACCTCTTTATAATGTGACTTTTTATATAACTGGGTTTCATATAAGATTCTTGTGGAATATTATGTGAGAACTTATTCTAAACCTGATTTGTGCTAGACAGCTTTCCAGTTTTCCCAGCAGTTTCTGTTAAAGAGTGGACCCTTACTCCCATGTTTGTAGTTTTTAAATTTTTTGACTATATGTTGCTATTGCTGTTGTGAGGTAGTTTACTGCATTGTAGTCAACTTACTGATGAGTTTTTAAAAATTCTCTATTTCAAATCTGTTTGATCTACTGTTTTATTTATAGTACCTTTATCTACATTACCTTAAGTTCAAGGCAGTATCTTAAGCTTTTAGGCATCTTAAAAAGAGCCTTGCTATCTGTGCTTAAGTCTTTGAAATACCATATGTAGTTCCCTATGTTCAGCTAGATGTTTGAAGGGGATTGAAAATATTTTGATTCTGTATTTTGAGTACTTGGAGGCTTGATAGTGTTTGATAGACTGGACAGCTTGATAAAATGTAGGTTTTAAATATACCAACAGCCCTTTTTAATCTGTCTTTTATGTTATGTTAATGGTCTCATCCTTCACTGAGTTAACATAGTTAGACTTGAGATAATGGCAACTTCCCACCTTGGGCCTTTCCCTTGTACCAAAGTTGTTTGTGTAATGTCTTCTTTATTAGACTATAAAGTCTTTGAGGACATTGATTATCAGTATTCATTTTTGTAAGCCTATGACCTGGAAAAAATCAGGGACTGCAGTTTTTCTGTCTTAATATTCCCTTAGTCATTGGGATAGATTGGGATAGTAACTGAATCTGTGATCTCAAATGAAGAAATTTCTTTTACCAAATTAGTTGCCTTTAGAGATAAGGCTTGAATAGGGTTGTGTGATCAGTGGTATATGACAGTGGTAGGATTTGAACCCAATTCATCTTGGCTCTGAGGCCAGTTCTTTGCCCACTAGGCCACAATTGCCTCTGATTGTCATTTAGTAGGCACATAGAAGAATGGCAGAGATACCTAGCCAGTCTTAACTTGTAGATCAGTCCATTATAGGATCCTAAATCTAGAGCTGGAAGGGACATTAGAGACTCTTGTCTAAGCCCCTTGTTTTTTACAGTTGGGGAAATAGGCCCTTGAAGATCAAGAGACTTACTCAAGTTCATATCAGTTATGCCAGAGGTGGGATTTGAACCCATGTTCTCTGACTGGAAGCATTGCTAAGAAGTGCCTGCTCTTGGCTTTGAGGTATTGGATTGCTTAAGTTTGTTTAGTTATTTTACATAACTATCTCCCATGCATCTGTCTAATTAATTTCTTGGATAATGTAACAATAGAAATAAATTTGTCAAGTGACTCTGATAGGCTGGAGGTAGAGAGCTATTTATCACTGTGATAAAGGCCAACATGGAGACCAGCTAGAAGAGGGGTTACCGCTGCACCAGGAAGTTCTCCAGATGGCTCCTGTTTTCGGACAACTTCGTATTGATTACATTAAACTCCAGAACACTGCAGAACCTCCTGGAATGGATTGGTAATCATTCAAAGGAGTTTGACTTATCCATCCTCACAGGAAAGGTGAAATGGATGAAAATGGCCACTCTGTAGAGTTTTTTTCAACATTATGTTTGTTGATACAGATGAAGCTAGTCCTAGAGGTAATGATGAGAATAGAAGTTGAATTTCCTTAAGGTTTCCTAACTCAGCTTTCCATAATAGTAACAGCCCATCTTTTTAATGCCAGTTACGAATGTTTTGTTTGGAAGCAAAATTTACAACACAACTTTCAGAGGACTGAGGATGAGCATTATGTAGAGGAGTAATGGAAAGGCACATGGCAGACATGTAACTACTGAGGAACTCTTAAAGAGTCAAGGACAACATCCAAGGTCTTATCCTTATCTCAATTAACTGTTATTAGCTTTGTGACTCTGGGTCTCTCACTTAACCTCTGTTTCTTTGTCTATAAAATGGGCATAATGGTAGCATATACCTTATAGAGTTGTTGTGAGGATTAGATGAGATAATATTTGAAAAAAGTGCTTAGCACTGTATGTGGCAAAGAGTAAGCAATATATAAATATTTTCTCCTTAACATTGGATGCACTTAATTGATAGTGACCTGGTTCAAGAAATTATTTATACAAACTATTTTTCATAGTTGTCCTTCCTTCTCCTCTCCCCTCACCCAGCACACATCTAGCACAAATTGACTTAAATATTAAAGGATACAAAATGAATCGTTTTTGCCTTTAGTGAATTGGTTTATTTATTTGCCAGAAAATTTTTTTAAGAATTTTTTTCTCATTGTATCTCCCTGGTACTTCTTCCTCTACCATGAAACACAAGAAAAAAGAAAAAGAAAGCCATTATAATAACATGCAATAGACGAGTAAAGGAAATTTCCACACTGACCACATCCAAAAAGATATTCCTGATTTGTATTTTTAATCCATCACCTCTGTCAGAAAGGGGAGGTTAACATGCTTCATTTTATATTCTCTGATTTTCATATATTATTATTATTGTTGTTGTTGTTGTTGTTGTTGTTGTAATGTGAATTATTTCACCGGATCCTTTTCATTTTACTCCTGTTTATACTAGTCTTCCTAATTTTTTCTGATGCTATCCATTTTTCATTTCCTGCAGTGCAATAATATTCAGTTACTTTCATATACCATCATTTATTTAGCCATTCCTGAATCCTGGTCATCTCCTTAGTTTCCAATTTATCACCAAAAAAAGCTGATATATATTTATATAGACATATCTCCTTGTCCTCTTTGATTTCTTTAAGGTATAGGCCATGTGCTGTGCTCAGTGATGGATTTTTTTAAAGTCAAAAACAAGGTCCCTGAGTTCTGGCCTTTTCATCTGTAATGTGGAGGACAACATGCAAATGCAAAGGCATATAAGATAGAGTAGATAAATTAATGGAAAGTAATCACAGAGTGAAGGGACTGGTCTTTGGAGGCCAGGGGAAGGAATCGTGGAGAGAAGAATGTAGTCCTCTTATTAGATAGGTTGAGATTTGAACTGTCTTTTTTTTTTTTTTTTTTTCTTTCTTTCTTTTTTTTTTTTAAATTTAAACCCTTACCTTCCATCTTGGAGTCAAGACTCCAAGATTGACTGCAAGGCAGAAGAGTGGTAAGGGCTAGGCGGGGGTGGGGTTGGGGAGGGGGGTGTCAAGTGACTTGCCCAGGGTCACATGGCTGGGAAGTGTCTGAGGTCAGATTTGAACCCAGGACCTCCCATCTCTAGGCCTGGCTCTCACTCCAGCTTCCCCCTGAACTGAGTCTTGAAGAGGCCAGAGGAAACAAAGAATGGTAGAGGCCTGGGGAAGAGAGGACAATACAAATATGGAGAAGAGCTATTGAAAAAGGCACTGAGGGAGCAGATAGGAGTTTTGACATGCATGACATTATAGCTAGGTTGTAGAGTAGAAGTGGGGATAAGGTTTAAAAACTGAAAAAGGAGGAAGAGATCAAGATATGAAGGGTTTTAAATGCCATAAAAGCATTTATTAAGAAATGGGATAACATGATTAGAACCATAGGGAGAGGTCACTTTGGCAGCAGAATGGAGGGTGGATTGGAGGAAGGGAGAGGCTTAAAGCAGGGAGAATCAGAAACTATTGGAACAGCCGAGGTGAAACATAATGAGGAGCCTGCACCAGTAGGCTGGTGAGTGGAGAAAAGGGGATGTTTATAGGAAAGATGTTATAAAAATAGAAACAAGATTTGATAATAGATTGGTGTTGAGTGGGAATGAGGAGTCTAAAATGACACAAGTGATAATGATCATGGTACCCTCCATGATAATAGGAAAGTTGGGAGGAGGGTAGAGTGAGAAGAAAGATTTCCTGTTTTGAACATGTAGAATTTGACATATCTAAAAGGCACTTGGTAACTTGAGAGAGACTAGGTATTGAATACACACACACACACACACACACACAGAATCCTATGAATAGATGATATTAGAACCAATAGGAGTTGCTTTTGATTTCTGTAATGCTAGACCACTTTTTAATTCCAACTATGATTCAATACTTTTTCTGCATTTCTGCAGCCTCTGGGACAATTGTCATTTTCTCCTGCTCCCCTTCTCTGTAGGCTTTGCCAGTCAGACAGGCTTGAAGTAAAAACCTTTAATTTGCATTTTCCCAATTATTAATGATTTAGACCAGTGATGGGCAAACCGGGCTGCGGGCCAGATTGGGGGGGTGGGGCCTGAAATGTTCTATCCTGCCTCAGGACATTATTCCTAATCTGATGAATACAATGAGTAGGATACAATACTATGAAATAAAATGAAGAGTTGCCTTAAAAACAGACTGACAGATGAATATTTCCTTTCCTTTGGCCTCCTCTTAAAAAAGTTTGTCCATCACTGTTTTAGAGCATTGTTAATAATTTGAATTTCATTCTTCAGAATTTTAAGTTCATAATCTATGACAATTTTATTTATATTGAGTATTTTACTTGGGGGTGTGGCTCTTGTTCTTACAAATTCCTTGTGTATCTTGTATAATAAGACCTTTATCAGGGAAACTTTCTGAACAGATTTTTTTTTCTACCAGTTGCCCATTTCCCTTCTCATTTTAACTGTATTATTTTTATTTGTGTAAAAGCTTTTAATAATCAACATTATTCACTTTATCTCATGCGATCCTCTCCAGTGTTTCTACATGAACTCTTTCCGCTCTCCATAAGTCTGAAAGATAGTTTTTTCCTTGCTCCTTTAATTTGTTTATGTCATCTTTTTATGTCTGTATTACCATTTGTAGCTTAGATGGCTTTCTCATTTTCTCATGAATTTTTGTCAACTAGTGTAAAGCCACACCCTAGATCCATGGTGGTGAGCTAATGGTACATGTGCTGGGGAAGGGGGGACACTCAGAGACCTCTCTGTAGGCTTGCCTACCATCATCCCAGCACAATTTGCCAGAGTTTGATACTAGAAAGCTAGAGGGCCACTGGGCTGGGCTGCTCCCTTCCCCCTCTCCACATCCATGTGAGGACATTTCTCATGTCAACCTCTCTTTGACAGTCACTGCTTGAGATGATGGTCTGTGATCTTGGCTTTTGTCGAATACCAAGCTCTACTTGATTGGTTTGTTTTTGTATATTGTGGACTAAATTTGCTCTACCTTGTTATACCTCTCTACTTTTTAAGGAGTATCAAATTGTATTGATGATTTTTTTTTTGGCAATGAGGTAATATCTGGGACTGTTTGGATCCCTTGCCTACTTTTTCCAATTAATTTTCTGAAATTTGACATTTTTTCTTTCCAGATAAATTTTGTTTTCCTTGTTTTGTTGCCATTTTATTACATTGGCATGACCTACTTACTAACAAGTAATATCTCTTTATGTTTTTGTGTATAGAATGCTTTATGATTGTCATATAATTCCTGGGCATGTCTTGGGAGATAAGACTACTAAATATTTTGTAAATTTTGTAGTTATTTTTAATGTTATTTTTTGTAGGCAGTAAACATTTATTAAATATGATGTGCTAGGCAATGTACTAAGTGCTTGTTAAGATTAAAATTCTCTGGAGAATGTAGCTTTAATTTATGCTTAATTATTAAATAGATTAAAAGATCCATACTGGCTAGTTGTTTTCCTTCCTAAGCCTCCCCACCTATTCAGCTGTTGCCTGAGCTACCTTAGCTTTGTCTCTCCTTTCTACACCAAAGAAAACTTTCCTTTCCCTGGACCTGAAAACTTATAACCTCCCTGATGCCATTTTTCAGAGTTTCTCTGATTGTCTGACCTTGACCTCAGTCTGGGTGAGACTACCAGGAGTCATGTGGGATAAGAGGCAAGCATCTTCTGGGTGCCAGCGAGCCACTAAACTTCTGGCATCCACCTTATACAGACAAGCTTCTGGCCTTATTCTTTTTTTTTTTTTTTTAAACCCTTGCCTTCCGTCTTGGAGTCAATACTGTGTATTGGTTCCATGGCAGAAGAGTGGTAAGGGCTAGGCAAGGGGGTTAAGTGACTTGCCCAGGGTCACACAGCTAGGAAGTGTCTGAGGCCAGACTTGAACCTAGGACCTGACCTTCTTCTTTCTTAATCCAGTCAAGGGGTGGGGGCTGAATTCAAACCTTGTTCATTAGAGAATGGGTTTTTTAATTTAATATGAAACTTACTTTTAAAACCTCAAGATTCTAAGAACAGGTTACCAAGAAAAAGCTTTGCAAACTGGTGTTAAATTCTCACGTGGTGGGTGTTTAAATAAAGATTAAAAACATCTCCTGTGTTCAAAGGAGGAGCTCATAGTCTAATAAGGGAGAAAATAAAAATAAAAAAATATATATGATAAATGGGAAATAATCAACAAAATGAATGTATAAGAACTGAGAGGGGTAAGGAAAGACTCCCTGTAGAAGATGGAATTCTAATAGACTTAAGAGCCAGGAAATTTGACTTGTTTTGGTGATGGAGATGAAGGGAGAGAATATTTTGTACTTTGAGGACAACCAGTGAAAATGCTCAGAGCTGGGAGCTGGGTTTCTTGTTCTAGGAAAAGTCAAAAAGGCCAGAGTCACTGGATGTAAAGGGGATTTGGATTAGGGTGGGTTATAAAGGGCTTTGAATGCCAAATAACATTTTCTCTTTCATCCTAGAGATGATAGTGTGCTTATGCATATTCACTAAATAGGGTGGGAGATAGATATGTGACATGGTCAGACTTGTCCTTTAATGAAGATCACTTTAACAGTTGAGTAAAGAATTAATTAGAATGGAGTGGGGAGAAGCTTGAGGCAGAGAGACTTAACTAGTAGATGTGAAGTGATGAAGGCCTATCTTGGAGTGGTCATAATAGTCAGAGAAGAGAAGGGAGTGCATGTATGGGGATAGATATTATGAAGGTAGAATTGAGAGGACTTGATAATGAATTAGATATGGATGGGGAAGAAGAGCAAAAAATTGAAGAAAACATTAGGATCTTGGATGACTGGAAGGGTGATGGTTCCCTGGGCAGTAATAAGAATGTTAAAAAGCAGGGAAGATTATGGGGCAGTAAGTTGGCATTCCCAATGAAGTGTTCTTATGCCCTTTCTTTCTTGATCTTGACTAACCTGTGATGTATTTTTTTCTTATGTTTTTTCTCTGTAATCTCAGGATCAGAATTGTGTGGACCTGTAGATCATTTTACTTGTGACTTCTCTACCTGACAATTGATGGATGTGTGTTTAATTCTGCTTTATCCATTTCACATAAGTATTAGGATCATAAGATGTCTATTTTCCTTCCTACTCATATTTGTATAATTTTCTACAAGTCAATTTTTAGAAATGAAAAAAATTTTGTATAACCTATTTTTCCAATAGAGCTTTCTCTTTCCTCTCCTAGAGAGCCATTCCACATAACAATGAATCACATTTATATAGTCTGCATTCATGTAATATTTTACACACAGTTCTGCTACAAAGAATGGGAGAGGGTGCTTTCTCATTTTTCTTTCTTTTTTTTTGGGGGGGGAGACAAGTCATAATTTCGTTGGTTATAATTTCACAGAGAATTCAGCTTCTATTCTTTTTGTTGTTTTTATATTTGTTGTAATCATTGTTTCAGTAAGGTTCCTGGTTCTGCTTTTATTTTACTTTGCATCAGATCAAAAAAAGTTTCAATATCCCTTTTTGTATTCATTGTAGCCATTATTTCTTACTGCACAGGAGCACATTACTGTTTCATGACTTTTGTATATGGATCTGTACTGTATTGGTTTAGACCAGAGGCTGGCAAACTACAGCCTGTAGCCGTATTTATATGACCCTTAAGCTAAGAATGGTTTTTATATGTTTAAATAAGACTTTATTATATTTAAGCACATAAAAACCATTCTTAGCTAGTGGCAGTACCAAAATTGGTGACTGGATTTGGGCCTACGGCTGTAGTTTGCCAACCTCTATGTGATTTAACCTCAGCACATAGTAAATTCCTACTTATTGACATGTGAATGACTTTAAAAGAATATAAATTTTTTTTTCCTTTGAAGGAAAATAGTATAAAATATAGCAAAACACTGAGACTTAGAAAGGATTGAGTTGAGCAGGATTAGGATTATATAGTCCTTTTCTTGAGGAAGTGGTGTGCTGATCCTGTACAGTGTAAGAGGGGAAACTAGATATGTAAGGTATGGTCACCAGGAATCGGATTAACTCAATTCCAAATTAAAATAGACCCAAGTCAGGATGACTTTTATGGAAGTTTATTTACAATTAGGAAGGTTGAAGGTAGGGAAATTGAGAAACTCTGGCCTGGACCAGAGGTCCAGACCAGGTAAGAATTTAGAGGCCCCAGCAAAGGAGCACAGAGGTTAATTAAACAAGGCTTCTAGCCACAAGGCCTTTTACAATTAGAGAGGGAAGAGAGGCCTCCTTGAGGGTAGAGCCTCCAGAAACACCAAGGGAGGAGAAAGGAAGTCAGCCTAACTTACCCACGTGACAATTCAAAGGGAAGTAGTCTGAGGTTTCACCAGAGATCCTTCTACAACAAGTTCAAAGCGCCAACTGCCTCCACAGGAAGTTACCATCATATTTAAGAGATAGCATCTTCTGTCACTTCCTGCATCCACCTTCAATTTCAAGTGGACAAATGGCAGCCTCAAAACTGTTTTGGACTGCTCAAAGGGCAGTCCCTTGTTCTTGATTTGTTACTTGATTTGTCACGTGTGGGTAACTGATCTTCCCTTCCCAACCAAGTTGGGTGGGGTGACATTATTTCTGATGGCTAGAGTCTAACAACGAATGAGGATGAGCTAATTCCATTTACACAACAGGAAGGAGCTAGATTTCCATGTTTCCATTGGACCGCCTTTAGCAGGAGATGGAAGCTTGCTTCTTGTTGATAAAAATAGCATTTGGTTAAATTAATTTTAGTTTTCTATTGAGATTAAGGATACTCTAGGTGGATTTCATAGTAATTTGTTTTGTTCTATAAAAGCAAAATAGTTATTTTATTCTATGAAAAAAGTTATATTATTGTGACTTTCAGAGAGATTGTTGCTCATGAACAATTGTGAAGTTCCCTGAAATTTAGGCATTTGAAGGTTATCTGTAAATTACTACAATGAGTTTTTCAGGTGCCTTTAAATTTTAGATGGCTACGCGTTGAGGGATCTGAAGGCTAATTGTCATTCTCTAAATGTTGGAGAAAACTACCCTACTGTGTCTTGGCATCTGGATGGTTTGTGTAGTGGTTTCAACTATTTTTGTCTTTTGAAAAAACATACTCTTCTTTTTTTCCATTTCTTTAAAATAATCTCAATAATACAAACAAGCTTAGTAGTTTTGTTCATATGAGCCTTCTTAGTCTGATGCAAGAATGCTGAAGTTAAATTGACACAAAATTGTGAAACCAGTTGAAAAAGGAATAAACTAATAGAAATTAATTTTGCATTGGTGAATGTATGGAAAAACATTTATTAAGCCCTTGGTCCAAAAAATTGTAAGAATTGGGGCTACAACCAGCAAAAAAATGGGTCCTGCTCTTTGAGGAGCTCATTCTAACACATAAAGGAGAATTCAGGGAAGGTGGAAAGGCCCCACGATTTTTAGCTACAAAACAGAGCAATACACCTCTATTGTTATTTTTCATTTATAAAACCATATCTATCTTTGATGTTTAAGTGACTAGACTATGCCATGAAATTTGGTTCTGGAAACTTTCCTTCTAAGTAGTTGTTGACTGCTGTGAAGGTAAGATGGACTATTTGTGCTGTATAGGCAGAATGCAGTACTGTAACTCTACAAGTATAGCTAGCTCTCCTGGATGGACTGGAGTGGGATTGCTGCTATTTCTTAGGTTCTTGGCGGCAAAAGAAATGCTCTTTGTCACTGTGGCTTTGTAGACCACCTGATAACACCTCTTTATAGAATTGTTCATTCAAGTTTCTCTTGGTGTCCTCTACTATTCACCCCCCTCTTTCCCGCCCCCACCCCCCATGTCATCTTAGACCATTTGGTATTCCGTACTCTATGAATTATTCTTCTGATTGCTATGATAGTGAATACTATAATAGTGAATAGAGTGTTCACTACAGAGAATTATACATAGCATTTCTCTACATAGGAATACAGATAATTAGATCTTATTGAAGCCCTTAAAGAGGCAAATTTAAAAAATAAGAGTTTTCTTTCTTTTCCCTCTGTTTCTTATTTACCTTTTCATGTTTCTCTTGATTTTTGTGGTTGGATATCGAACTTTTCATTTAGTCCTGGTCTTTTCTGTGCAAATACTTGGAAATCTTCTATCTTGTTGAATGCCCATACTTTCACCTGGAAGTATATAGTCAGTTTTGATGGGTAGGTGATCTTTGGTTGTAGACCCAGTTCTCTTGCCTTTCTGAATATCATATTCCAAGCTTTGCGGTCTTTTAGTGTGGAGGCTGCCAGATCCTGTGTGATCCTGATTGGTGCTCCTTGATATCTGAATTATCTCTTTCTGGCTTCTTGTAAAATTTTTTTCTTTTACTTGGAAGCTCTTGAATTTGGCTATTATATTCCTAGGGGTTGTCTTTTCTGGGTCTAGAGTAGAGGGCAATCTATGGATCCTTTCAATGTCTATATTGCCCTCTTGTTGTAGAACTTCAGGGCAATTTTGCTGAATAATTTCTTTTAGTATGGAGTCCAAATTTCTATTAATTTCTGCTTTTTCAGGAAGACCAATGATTCTCAGATTGTCTCTTCTAGACCGGCTTTCTTGTTCTGTCACTTTCTCTTTGAGATATTTCATGTTTCCTTCTATTTTATCAGTCTTTTGACTTTGTTTTATTTGTTCTTGCTGTCTTGAGAGATCATTAGCTTCTAATTGCTCAATTCTAGCCTTTAGGGACTGGTTTTTGGCCATAATCTTTTGGTTTTCCTTTTCAATCTGGTCATTTCTGGTGTTCAGTTTGCTTATCAATTTGATTTCTGAGCCTCACTTTCCACTTGCGAAATTCTGCCTTTTAAACTGTTATTTTCTTGCCAGATTTTGGTTCCCAATTTGTTTACCATTTCATTTGATTTGTTCTTGCTGTCTTAAGAGACCATTAGCTTCTAATTGCTCAATTCTAGCCTTTAGAGACTGGTTTTCCTTTTCAATCTGGTTGTTTCTGGTCTTCAATTTACTTGCCTCACATTCTAATTGTGAAATTCTGCCTTTTAAACTGTTATTTTCTTGCCTGATTTCCTTTTGAGCTATTTCCCACTTCTCTAGCCAGATCTTTACATCTTTCTCGTTATCTCAGATTTAAACTCTTCAATAGCTTGTGACCAGTTTTCATTATTTTGGGAAGGTTTGGATGTGATTGCTTGTTTGTTCTCTTCTGTTTGCTCTGTTGTCTGGATTTTCTCTGTGTAAAAGTTGTTGAGTGTTAAAGATTTCTTCTTGTTGATCTTTCTCTTTTGGGGTTCCTGATTCTGGCTTGCCATTGTTAGCCCTGTGCCTTCTCAGCTTTATCCTCACACTCAGGGTCTGTCTGTGCTCTTTAGGCTCCTGAGTTCTCAGGTCTAGTTGTTCTCAGGGTCAAGCCTCCTGGTGGTTCCCTTGCTTGCTCCTCTGCCCGAGGCTCCTTTAACAGTCTCAGGGCGCTGCTTCCATAGTCGTGCACCGGTCTGCACTAGGTCCCCACTCAAGGTCCATGCCTGCGCTCAAAATCCTTGTCCGCCCCTGAGTCCGCACCTTCACCCCAACCTGCGCTCAAGGTCTGTGTTGAAAGTCCGCGTGTTCTTTAGCCTCTTGGGGTCTTAAGTCTTGCTGCTCTCAGGAGCAGGCCCTCGAGCTGCCAATGACTTAATGGGTGCCCCAAACTTGCTCTAACTCTTTTGCGCTGGCTTTGGCACTGTAGGTGGTGTTGGCGGGGAGAGGGGTGGGGTACTCAGCTCATGTGAGTGTAATGTTGGTAAGTCTTCTTCAAAAATGGCTTGTTGTACTACCAGTGCCTGAATTGGCATCCCTGGACTGTACATGGGCCTATCAGTGTCAAAGTGTATTTCAGTTTTTCCAGACCATGAGTAAGGTAGAGTGTCCTTCTCTTCACTGAACATATGCTTTGCTGGACTTGATCAAAGTTAGATTCAGGAGAGGCATTCCTCTGCATTAAAGGAAATTCTACAGAATTGGGAATATGTTTTTGGTTCATGACTACATCCCAATCCTGTGAGTCTATGCTTTCTTCTTGTATTTGTTACCTAGACTCCATGTCAGTAACAGGAAACTTAACTCTAGATGTATTTTGCATAGGAAACAAAGTCAGTGTTGTAGATTCTTCCTTTGTCCCTATTGATGTCATTTTGTTCCTCTCTTGGCCACTGACATTTATGGAACTGAATTCCTTTAAATGCATTAACTCAGAATCTACTCCAAAGGCAGCTCTCTTTGGAGTATCACAGGCTAGATGAGATCTAGTGAGAGCTGTTTCATCCCTTTATAGCGTGGAAATGTCCCGAACCCACGTACCTTCAACGCTGTGCCCTGTTGTGGGGTCCCTCCGTTCGTCTGGATTTATTTTTATGTCTCCTTGAGGAGTCCTATATGTTTCGGTTAGGAGAGGTTAAGCAGCTGCTTTTTACTCTGCCTCCATCTTAACCCGGAAACCCCCTCTTTATAGAATTGTAACTGGTTGGAGGGAAACAAATTAATAGCATTGCCTTGAATCTTGAATTATGCCTATATTTCAAGGACTGCAAGGTATGCTTTAAAAACACATTTCTTCACAATAACTCTGAGAAGATAGTTTGGGTACTGTTTCCCATTTTACAGATGAGGAAGTTGAAGCTTTACAGAGATGAAAGTGATTTGTTTAGTCTGTTTAGCTAGTAGAAGTCAGACCTCAAAAGCAGATCTTTTGATTTTAATTACAGTCCCTTTTCTGCTATATTATTTTATCTTTCTGCATTATAATGGAAAACAAAATTAAAGGAAGCTATGGTAACATATTTGTAGATGGCACTGAAAACTTTTGGTTGGACTACTGTTTTCCAATATTTGTCATTGTGCTTTGCGCAATCTGAAACACATGGTAAGATTAGGTTTTTTGGTTTTTTTTTTTAAGAGTTTTTTTTTTTTTGAACCCTTGTACTTCGGTGTATTGTCTCATAGGTGGAAGATTGGCAAGGGTGGGCAATGGGGGTCAAGTGACTTGCCCAGGGTCACACAGCTGGGAAGTGGCTGAGGCCGGGTTTGAACCTAAGACCTCCTGTCTCTAGGCCTGACTAGACTGAGCTACCCAGCTGCCCCCCTAAGATTAGGTTTTGAAATAGAGTAGTAGTGGTGGCTTACCTGGTATTGTTCACTTACCAGGAAAGCTAAGTAGGGTTTAATTTAGAGATAGAGGGAAAGGTGCTTGATTTTAAGGGCAAGAGAAAAGGAAGGAAGAAGGAAAGAGCAGTTTGGATTATTGAGCTGAATGATAAATGATATGAGAGTTCCAGAATTGGAACTAACCAGTTTTAAGTCAATCACATCTCAAATTCATGATGTCTCCAACATTGAAATATATTATTTCATGAACTAGCTGAAATGAAGCATTCAGTTTGTAATAGGAGGTAAGAGAAAAGTCAAAATTTATGATTTATGTTATTTGAAGGTTGTGTTTTCATCTATGGTAACATTTCAATTAATTTTTTTTTTTTAAACCCTTGTACTTTGGTGTATTGTCAGATAGGTGGAAGAGTGGTAAGGGTGGGCAATGGGGGTCAAGTGACTTGCCCAGGGTCACACAGCTGGGAAGTGGCTGAGTCCGGGTTTGAACCTAGGACCTCCTGTCTCTAGGCCTGACTCTCACTCCACTGAGCTACCCAGCTGCCCTCAATTAATTTTTAATGCCCCTTTCCCCAATTATAGTTTTGTAATTCAGAGTTAGGTATTTAAGAAAGGAAAATGCTCTTCTCAGCTTTTATCTGCCTACCTCACAGAGTAGTTATAAGAAAGGTATTTATATAATGCTTAACTTTGAAATAGAGTATAAATATGCAGGGCAATTATTAGACATGGAAAGCAGTGTGCTCAAGTAGAAAGAGCCCTAGACTGAGGGCCAGAAAATGTTAATTTGAGTCACATCTCAACCATTTATTAATCTTGTTCTCTTGACCAATCACATATTTTCCCTGAAAGAAGTTTCTTCATCTATAAAATGTAGATAATAATGCTTGGATGATCTATTTAATAGGGTAGGAAGCACAGTAATTTTATCTACATGCTCATGTTTGAAATATCCCTTTAGGAAATCAGGTTTAGGAGTCCTCAGTTATTTGGTTTTTGAGTTTTAAAAAATCATTATGATAAGCTTATAAATTGTAATTACCCATCATTCTCAAAGGTTTATTATGTTTGCATTGCTAGCCCAGGAGTGATGTGCTTAAGTATTACTGGACAGTTGTGGAGGAAATCCCAACCTGTAGTTCCAGCACTGTGATTAACTCGACATACTACTTGGTCAAATCATATAACCTCTATAGTCCTTAGTTTTCCTCTCAATGAAAGGGAATTAAATACAATAATCTTCAAGGTCGCTTCCAACTCTAAAATACTGTGATATGGGAAAGGTAAAGAAGCAGAGACTCTAGGGAAAATATCAGTGAGGGGTTAGCTGTCCAGCCCAAAACCACATGTGTTTTCTGGGTAATTTCTGAATGTTGATAGCATTTAATCTGTACTACATAATATAGTATCTAATTATAATATGTGATCTTTTGATTTCTGTATTGTTGAAGTAATCAGATTGTGTGGCTAGAAGAGTATAAACCTATTTTGGGAGGGAACAAGTTTTATATTTTTCATACAGTATTGGTCGCATAGCATTTCCAATAACCATTTATTTTGAGTTTGTGGGACTAGAGATTCGTTGTAACCCATTATTTAATTGTCTTGAGTTATTTTTCCCTTTTTAATTTATTCCTTTTAAAATAGCTCTTCATTATTTAATAGAATTCATTAGTTGATAATGTATAGAAGCACAACCTGTTTTGAAAAAAATTCCTATTTATACAGCTCACAGATTGATTTCTAGGGGTGTAATACTTAGAGAAATTTTCTGCTAGTTATAACTTCATCACTACACTTACTTCTTCACTTGATGACAAAAATGATCAGTTTGGACACTCTTCCTATGTCTGCTTCCAATACCTTTATTTTTCTTTAAATGCCATCTTTTTTTTTCATTTTGTATTATTCTTTCATATCTACAGTTATCCCATTAACATCACAACATTCCCCATTTCAGTTTCTGTATTTCACAGGTTGGCATAAGAAATTAAATTGAAAATTTTGGGGAGTTTTGCAGATGACATGTGAAGGCCAGTATATGATACAGAAAAAGTTTAGAAACTCAGAAATGTATACTTAACCCAAAATATATGATTAAGTACTGTATATACCCCATAAAAAAAAATTCAGACTACTTCTTTGGTACAAAGTGAAGACTAAAATTTTTTACTCAGATTTTCAAGATTGTAGAGGCACTATACATTACTCCTAATCCCTGCCAGGTTGAAGGAATAGTTACTGTAAGTTTCATTGAACAACTCATATACTCATTATTAAAATGTTAAGTTAATGAATTAAAATGTTATTTATTTTTAAGTGGCTAAACTTTGACCAAGCACGTTACTTTCCTCTTTTTGACTTATTTTCTTCAGCAAAGCCCTAGTGATAGACAAATGGTACTTTGATAAGGAGATCTGTTTTGAAAAATCCTTCTGACTTCACTCATCTGAAACTACTCTCCAGCTTTGCCAGTGATCTCTTCTTTGCCAAGTCCAATGACTTTTTGTCAGTCTTTATATATCCTGTCTTTTTGCAGTTTTAAAAACAGTGAATTACTCTTTTGTTTATTTTCTTCCTTTTTTTTTTTTATTGGTTCTCCCTATAACCATTCCTCCTTAATCTTTTCTAGAACATTAACTGTATTTCATCTCCTACGTTAGAGTGTATCTTCTTTCCAGCCCCATGGGCCTCTCATTTTTCTATACTCTCAGTAGCTGCATCGGTACCTTTGGTTTCAGTGTTCATTTCTTTGCTCATGACTTTTATATTCAACCATAGTTTCTCTCTTGACCTCTAGTTACATCACAAATTGCCAGTTAGACATTTTACATCAGTCACCTAGTTAGGTACTTATTATGTTAATTGGTGAGGCAAGTACTTTTTTATATGCATATGTTTATGTACATGTATACACATATACAGCATAAATATGAAATGAATAAAATTGATGTCATTAAACAAAGTAATTTTGGAGTGAGGGAATTGGTAGTTGACAGGATTTTAAAAAGCTTTATGTAGAAGAAAGTGCTTGAGTTTTATCTTTAAAGGAAGAGAGGGACTTTGAGGATAAGGTAGAAAAGAAAAGGATTCCAGATGTGGGGATGGTCAGTGAAAAGAAAACCTGTTTGGCTGGATTGCAGATTGATAGACAGGGAGTAATGTATAATGAAGTTGGAAAGATAGGCTGGAATAAGTTTGTGAAGGGTTCTAAAATCTAAACAAAGGAGTTTATATTTGATCCTGGAGGAAAGAGGGAACCACTGGAGTTTATCTAGTAGAGGATTGATATAGTCAGACAAAACACTTAAGAATATCACTTTGTTAGCAGTGGTCTCGAGTGGGAAAGGAACTTGATACAAGGAGCTCAATTAGGACATTGTTGCAGTAATCTAGGTGAAGAATGATAAGGGTCTGATCTAAGATGATGACACTGTGAATAGAGAGAAATGAATGGGGTCAGATTCCAGAGATGTTGGGCAGGTGGAAATGGCAAGATTTCACAAATGATTAAAATAATGAGGTAAAGGAGAGTAAGGATCAAAGTTGAAGCTTGTGGTCATGACTATAGCATATCGAAAGTGTATGGTTGATGATGGACAATTAGTGGAGTTAGGAATAGGTAGGCATTTGGGGAAAGATAATGAGTTAACTTTTGGACAATTTTTAAAGCTGTCTCCAGGACAGTTAATTTGAAATGTCTAATAGGCATTTGGTAAAGTAACCTGAAACTCCAGGAGAGACTAGGGCTGGATATATTGATTTGGGAGTCATTTGCATAGCGATATAATCAAACTAATGGGAGCTGATAAGGTCCCAATAGAGATGATAGAGAGCAAAGAGAAGAGGACCCAGTCTAGAGTTCAGACATTGGAGAACCAAGAGAATATGTCATCAAAAATCAAATCAAAACAAAAAACCAAATAACTCAAAAGAGGGCAAAGTATTCAGGGAGAAATTTGTTAGTGACCTTCAAAATAGTTCAATTTTTGACTTCCTAATTTTAACCTTCTTTTTTAATACTTAACTGTACTTTTTTTTTTTTTTTTAAACCCTTGTACTTCGGTGTATTGTCTCATAGGTGGAAGAGTGGTAAGGGTGGGCAATGGGGGTCAAGTGACTTGCCCAGGGTCACACAGCTGGGAAGTGGCTGAGTCCGGGTTTGAACCTAGGACCTCCTGTCTCTAGGCCTGACTCTCACTCCACTGAGCTACCCAGCTGCCCCCATTAACTGTACTTTATTATTCATTTGTAACCCCTTGTTAAGTTGTTTCAGTTGTGTCTAACCCTATGTGATCCTATTTTGGGTTTTCTTTGGCAAAGGTAGTGGAGTGGTTTGCCATTTTATTCTTCTGTTTGTAACTCCTTTGACTAACAAATACCCACCACCTACATCTTTTCCTGCCTCTTTAATTACTAAATTACTTGCCACATAGGATAGGCATGTATTACACTCAATCTTTACCTCCTTTTTATTCTCTTCTCCTTAATTTTTACTCTACCTATGCCTGTTAAAACTCTGCCCATCCTTAAGCTATGCCCTCTGGAATTACTTTTCCGGAGAAAGGAACAAACTTTTATATTCCTTATATTTCTTTGCCCTCTATAGACAACTAGGTTACCACACACAAATATTGTGTCCCAGGTCATCCTTTCCAGCAATACCTTTACACCTTTGGATCCACTAGTGGTTCCTCAAATTGACGAATGAGTGAAAGAACTTTTTCAAAGCCCCTTATGTTCCAAAAACATGAGTGCTGAGGATAGCAGTAGAATTCATCACTTTCTAATTGGGAAGACAACATATATAGCAGGGACTTACAAAGTAGTTTAACATCTGGTTCACTATCCATCTTGATGCTCTCTCAAGCCCCTTACCTTCTAATTGCTGAAATCCCATGACTTATTTCTTTATATGCTTTAGCCACATACATTTTTTTTTTTTAATTTTAAACCCTTAACTTCTGTGTATTGACTTATAGGTGGAAGAGTGGTAAGGGTAGGCAATGGAGGTCAAGTGACTTGCCCAGGGTCACACAGCTGGGAAGTGTCTGAGGCCGGATTTGAACCTAGGACCTCCCGTCTCTAGGCCTGGCTCTCAATCCACTGAGCTACCCAGCTGCCCCCTAGCCACATACATTTTAACTATATTCTGGGTCTAGAACATTATACTTGTATTCGGCTTTTTAATCACAAACTGATATACTTCCATTTCACTGCAATCTATTATAAGTCAAATATTATTAGCCCTCAACATGACCTCTTATCCTGCAATCCTTCAGTACTTTCTCAGGCCATTTCCTCTATTCTTCTTTTTTCAGCATAGGAATCACTTAAATAAAGATAATTACATCTATGGAAGCTGACATGATCACCAAGGGAAATTGTAGAGAAAGAAGAGATTCTAGGGCAGGATCTTTGAGAACATCAATGTTAGAGAGTATGAGATGGATGATGCTTTTGCTTGGAACTTGCTCTTTTCATCATTCCAAAATCCTTTAATATGATTTCCCATTCTTTTTCATATTCCTTAGTCTCCTTTCAGAGACCAACTTCTTTTCACATGCCATTGATCCCACAGATTACCCCTTCCCTTATTCCCCTGTCTTCAACCATTATCTACTATTTCCTTCCCTATTGTCTTCAGATATGATTAGATCTTCACATCCTTTAAGAACAGAAACAAGGGGGTAGCTGGGTAGCTCAGTGGACGGAGAGTCAGGCCTAGAGATGGAAGGTGCTAGGTTCTAATCTGGTCTTCCAGTGTGATCCTGGACAAGTCACTTAACCCCCATTGCCTAGCCCTTACCACTCTTCTGCTTTGGAACCAATACATTGTATTGATTCTAAGATGGAAGGTAAGGGTTTTAACAACAACAACAACTACTACTACTACTACTACTACTACTACTACTACTACTACTACTACTACTACTACTACTATTACTACTTCAAAACGAAAACTTTTAACCACATCCTACTGTTCTCTTAAGCAATAATCTAGAAAAAAGCCTCTATTTCTTCACTCTCCTGTCTTTTGGCCGCAACATTATTGAAATTGCTCTCTTTAAAGTTAACAATGATTTCTTAGTTGTCACGGTTTTTGCCCATGTCTCATACTTCTTGACCTCTGTTGCATTTGATTTCTGATCATCATCTTTTTCAGTCTCTTCTTTGTGTGTTCATGCCACCACTCTCTCATATTTCTCTTGTTACTTGTTTGTCCTAAATAAATAGTCTTTGTTGGATCATGATGCCCTCTAACCTGGATGTTCTCAAAGACCTTGCCCATGGTGACCATGTCAGCTTCCATAGATTTAAATATCTTTACTTAAGTGATTCCCAGATCTGTTTTTCCAGCCCTAGTCTGTCCCATGAGCTTTGGTCCCCTTTCACTAACTACCTACAGGTTTTTGGGAGACATTAAAAACTAAACAAGACTAAAATGGAATTCATTATCTTCTATTCCAAACCTCTCCTCCTCCTCTTCTCCTTTTTCTTTCCCCCATCCCCATAATTTCCATCTGAGAATCAATAGTAAGTATTGATTCCAAGGCAGGAGTAGTAGTAAGGGTGAGGCAATGGGGATTCAGTGACTTGCCCAGGGTCATACAGCAAGAAAAAGTGTCTGAGAACAGATTTGAACCCAGGATCCCCCCCATCTCTGGGCCTGACTCAATCCACTGACCAACGTAGCTCCTCCTCCTCCTCTTCCTCTTCCTCCTCTCCTCCTTTATTCTTTCCTTATGTTTTGTCTTAGAATCCATATGGGTTCCAAGGCAGAAGAGTGTGATATGGGTTAAGTGACTTACCTAGGATAAGTCTATATTAGGATATATATAAAGTCTATATTTAGGACATATATAAGGTCCAATTTGAACCGAGAACTTTCCATCTCCAGGCCTGGCTGTATCCACTGAGCCACTTAGCCGCTCCTCAAAATTGAATTTAAATGTAAAACTATTAAAGCATTTGAGATGGCAGGATGGCTAGGTAGGATTGAAACTCTGTCATAGGATCTAGAACTTTAAAGAACCTAAAAAACTATCTAAGGGAAAGTTTATCTTATTCTTTTGGATATTTTTAAACTCATACCTTCCATCTTAGAAATCAGTACAGTGTATTGATTCTAAGGCAGAAGAGCAATAAGGGCTAGGCAATGGAGGGTAAGTGACTTGCCCAGGGTTACACAGCTAGGAAGTGTCTGAATCCAGATTTGAATCTAGGACCTTTCATCTCTTGGATTGACTCTTAATCTACTGAGCCACCCAACTGTACCTTCTTCCCTTTGAATGCTGTTTTAAAGGTTTAAAGGTGCCCTTTTGTTGTTTTCAGTATTCAAATCTCCCCTTCCCTACACTTCTTTATAACCAAGAAAAGCAATCAAACCCAATTATCGAGGTAGCCATACATTTGAAACCTGTTTCTTATTTCTTCCATGAGGAATGAATTATTTCTTCATTAGGACCTGTTCATTGCATTTGACCTTAGTTTTAGTTTAAACTTTTGGTGTGAATTTTTTTGTTTTTGTTTTATTCATTTTTTCCAATCCGTAAATTTTGATAAAGAAGTTCTAGGTTTTTAACTTTTTTTTGCTGATTTATGACTAGTAGAATGGTTGTGATGTGGAGAAAAGGTAATTTCTCTGAGTGTCATAGTCAGTGAACATGTATCTAGTACTGTACTGGGGATACAGATACAAAAATGAAAGAGCACCTATTTTCAAGAATCTTATGTAGTTGAATGTGTTGGGGGGCAGAGTGATTTATTGGGGAGGAAAAGAGTTAGCTGGTCTTTGGTGGTTCTTTATGTAGCAGAGACAGTTATAAAGAAGAGTATTTTAGCTAACTGATTAGGAACAATCAAGACTGCAGATGAAGTATTTATTTGCAGGCTTGTGTCCTGAGTCCTGGGTCCAGTATACTCTCAGAATTGGAATAAAATGAAACATTGGTGGGTCATACAACCTTTAACAAGCATTTGGCAAAGAAGAGGAAGATTGGTTTAGTTGGTGACAGCTCCCCATACAACTTTTTTGATCAAAAGAGTCTTGTTGATAAGGGAAGACTCACATTTGTCAAACATCAGGGGCATTGACTCTTCATGGGTTCATTTTATCCCTGGATGACCTGAGAATTGTGGTCAGCAGTGTGAGTCAATGTCCTTTCAAACAGCGTGTGTGTGTGTGTGTGTGTGTGTGTGTGTGTGTGTGTGTGTGTGTGTGTGTGTGTTCATTATTTTTTTTATGTCTATTTGTTTATTTTAAGTTTTACTTATTTTTTTTTTCTTTAGAAAAAAATTTTCCGTGGTTACATGATTCATGTTCTTACTCCTCCCAGCCACCGCACATTTCCACTGGTTTCTTCATGTGTCATTGATCAAGACCAATTTCCATATTATTGATAGTTGCACTGGGGTGGTCTTAGAGTCTACTTCCCAAATCATGTCCACATCAGCCAATGTGTTCAAGCACTTGTTTTTCATCTGTGTTTCCACTCCTGTAGTTCTTCCTCTGAATGTGGATAGCATTCTTTCTCATAAATCCCTCAGAATTGACCTGGGCCATTGTGTTGCTGCTAGTACAGATGCCCATTACATTTGATTTTACCACAGTGTATCAGTCTCTGTGTACAATGTTCTCCTGGTTCTGCGTCTTTCACTCTGCATCAATTCCTGGAGGTCATTCCAGTTCACATGGAATTCCTCCAGTTTATTATTCCTTTGAGCACAATAGTATTCCATCACCAACGGATATTACAGTTTGTTCAGCCATTCCCCAATTTGCCACCACAAAGAACGTGGCTATAAATATTTTTGTGCATGTCTTTTTCCCTATGATCTCTTCGGGGTACAAACCCAGCAATGGTATAGCTGGATCAAAGGGCAGGTAATCTTTTAGAGCTCTTTGGGCATAGTTCCAAATTGCCATCCAGAATGGTGGGATCAATTCACAACTCCATCAGCAGTGCATTAATGTTCTAATTTTGCCACATCCCCTCCAACATTCATTACTCTCCCCTGCTGTCATTTTAGCCAATCTGCTAGGTGTGAGGTGATACCTCAGAGTTGTTTTGATTTGAATTTCTCTAATTGTTAGAGATTTAGAACACTTTCTCATGTGTTTATTGATACTTTTGATTTCTTTATCTGAAAATTGCCTATTCATGCCCCTTGCCCATTTATCTATTGGGGAATGGCTTGATTTTTTTATACAATTGATTTAGCTCCTTGTACATTTGAGTAATTAGACCTCTGTCAGAGTTTTTTTGTTATAAAGATTTTTTTCCAAGTTTGTTGTTTTCCTTCTGATTTTGGTTGCATTGTTTTTTGTACAAAACCTTTTTAATTGAATGTAATCAAAATTACTTATTTTACATTTTGTAATTTTTTTCTAACTCTTGCTTGGTTTTAAAATCTTTCCTTTCCCAGAGATCTAACACGTATACTATTCTTTGTTCGCCTTATTTACTTATAGTTTCCTTCTTTATATTCAAGTCATTCACCCATTCTGAATTTATCTTGATGTAGGGTGTGAGATGTTGATCTAAACCTAATTTCTCCCATATTGTTTTCCCATTTTCCCAACAGTTTTTGTCAAATAGTGGATTTTTGTCCCAAAAGTTGGGCTCTTTGGGTTTATCATTACACTGTCTTACTGACGTCATTTACCCCAAGTCTATTCCACTGATCCTCCCTTCTGTCTCTTAGCCAGTACCATATTGTTTTGATGACTACTGCTTTATAGTATAGTTTAATATCTGGTACTGCTAGGCCACCTTCCTTCACATTTTCTCTCTTCTCTCTCTCTCTCTCTCTCTCTCTCTCTCTCTCTCTCTCTCTCTCTCTCTAACCTTTACCTTCCACCTTGGAGTCAATACTGTGTATTGGCTCCTTGGTGGAAGAGTGGTAAGGGCTAGGCAATGGGAGTTAAGTGACTTGCCCAGGGTCACACAGCTGGGAAGTGTCTTAGGCTGGATTTGAACCTAGGACCTCCTGTCTCTAGGCCTGGCTCTCAATTCACTGAGCTACCCAGTTGCCCTCCATTATTTCTCTTGATATTCTTGATCTTTAAAAAAAAAATTTTTTTTAAACCCTTACCTTCCGTCTTGGAGTCAATACTGTGTATTGGCTCCAAGGCAGAAGAGTGGTAAGGGTAAGGTAATGGAGGTCAAGTGACTTGCCCAGGGTCACACAGCTGGGAAGTGTTTGAGGGCAGATTTGAACCTAGAACACCCCCCCCCCCCCCAATCTCTAGGCCTGGCTCTCAATCCACTGAGCTACCTAGCTGCCCCCCTATATTCTTGATCTTTTGTTCTTCCAAATGAACTTTGTTATAGTTTTTCCTAATTCTGTAAATGTTTCTTGGTAGTTTAATAGGTATGGCACTAAATAAGTAAATTAATTTGGGTAGAATGGTCATTTTTATTATGTTAGCTTGTCCTATCCATGAGCAATGTTTTTCCAATTATTTAGATCTAGTTTTAATTGTTTGGAAAGTATTTTGTAGTTCGGATAATTCCTATTTTTGTTTTGGTAGATAGATTCCTATGTATTTTATATTGTCTAGGGTGATTCTAAATGGTGTTTCTCCTTCTAACTGTTGCTGCAATGTGTTTGAAATATATAGACATGCTGATGATTTATGTGCATTTATTTTGTATCCTGCAACTTTGCTGAAGTTGATTATTTCTACTAACTTTTTAGTTGATTCTCTAGGAGTTTTTAAGTAGACCATCATATTATCTGCAAAGAGTGATAGCTTAGTCTCCTCATTGCCTATTTTAATACCTTCAATTTCTTTTTCTTTAATTGCTACTTTTAGTGATTCTAGTACAATTTTAAATAATAGAGGTGATAATGGGCATCCTTGTTTCACGCCTGATCTTATTGGGAAGGCTTCTAATTTATCCCCCTTACATATGATGCTTGTTGATGGTTTTAGCTATATACTGTTTATTATTTTTAGGAAAGGTCCTTCTATTCCTATACTTTCTAGTGTTTTCAATAGGAATGGGTGTTGTATTTTGTCAAAGGCTTTTTCAGCATTTATTGAGATAATCATGTGATTTTTGTTTATTAGCTTGTTGATATGGTCAGTTGTGTGCATGGTTTTCTAATTTTGAACCATCCTTGCACATTTCCTAGATTGCTATATTTATTGCCTTATAATTGGGCAAAATAGTTTTTAATGATTACCTTAATTTCCTCTTCATTAGTGTAGCAATCCAGGTATACATTAATCTTGATATAATTTTAAGATTAAGCCTGGATTAGTCTGTATTGCTTAATGTGCCCTGAAGCTAAAACCTTTAGAGGAAAAAAAAAAGTGAGGGGCATGGACAAGATAAGTGTTTTCCTGACCTGTCCATCAGTAGGGTCCAGGTGCTCTGTCCTGCTGTTAGACTTTGTTTTCTTTCCCCTGGAAGTACTCTGTTCTCTATCTTGGTGTCGTAAAGCCAGTAGGTATGAAGTTTTGCTCCATCTAAGCCACCATCTTCAGAGCGTTTTTGCTGTGCTTCTCTGGCTTTCTACTCTAGCCACCTCCCCCGTGCCTGTGTTCAACTCCCTGAGTCAGAGTCCAGTACCTCTCTCTGGGCCAGGTGGAGATTTCTGGGGCTGCTGGAGACACAGCCCATGGGGGAGGGACCCTGGGATTCCCCTTCTCTACCCTCAGACCCAACAGTTCAAGAATTCAAGCCTTTTTCTTGGTGTATCTCTTGAGCTGTCCAGCAATAGGATTCCCATGCTCTGTCCTATTTGGTCTTCTTTCTTCTCTAAGCTCATTGTTTTCCATCTTGGTGTGGAAAGGGTGGGGAGGTTTTAAGATTTGCTCTGTCTAAGCCACCATCTTCTTAGAATCCCCAAATAGCAAGTTTTGGGAGATAGCTTTCCTAATTTTTAGGGGAAAACTAGCCCAAACTGATGGACAGGGCTTCAAGTGATGGAGAAACTTTATGTGAGGTGACAGAGGTGAGTAGTGGCTAGAAGAGCTTTACTTCCCTAAACAACTCAAATCTCCAGACCACTTTCTTGGTTTTATAAGGAAAAAATTAGCTTAGTCTGCATTGTAAGGACATTAATATATATTCTTTCACCACAGGTGCATTCGTATTGTGTATTCAGGGTTACATTTCTTCAGAAAAATGCCAATTTCTATTCTCTTCAATGAACTCTTATATTTAAGTTTGAACAATTATTAAATTCTCCAGAAAAAAATCCCATTGGTAGTTTTGTAACTAGGGATATAAAGGCACAATTAAATATATAATTTAACCCAATTCATAAAACATTAATTAAATGCTTACAATGTACCAGGCAGTTAGGCAGCATTAGGATAGAGTGCCAGGCCTAGAATCAGGAAGACTCATCTTTCTGAGTTCAAATCTGGTTTCAGCCACTAATTATGTGACCTGGGCAGATCACTTAACCTCATTTGTGGCAGTCTCTTCATCTGTTAAATGAGGTGGATAAGGAAATGACAAACCACTTCAGTTTATTTGTCAAGAAAATCCCAAATGAGGTCACCAAAGAGTGAGACCTGACTGAAAGAAACTGAAGTACATCAAATATTCCTGACATTGATTGAGCTAATCCCTGAGGGTGTCAGGGGAAAAAAAGATAGTCTTGCCTTCAAGGAGCTTATGTTGTAAAGGGGAAAGACTACACACAAAAGGAAATTGAAAGCGTTGTGGTGAGGAATTGCTGTGGATTGCAAGTAGAGCTGCTGATTGAAAATGGGCTTATTTTGGAAAGTTCTGAAAATTCAGAACTCTATAGAGGATATGTGTACATAATTTAGATTATTGTCTGTAGGGGATTATGCATTGATATCGTAGTCATAACCAACATGACAAGGTGCAATATTTTTGAGAATTTAGGATTATTTATTTACTATTTTTCAACTGACCAGCAACATTAGGAATTTTTCTTCACATCATCTATTGTGTTGGTAAATATGTATTAACTATATTTTAGAGAAGTGCAAAATAGTTTTTAAAATTAATGAGCATCATTTGGTCATTATATTTTTAACTTTAGTAGGTTGTTGGGAAATGGGGAATTTTATTGATTTATTGTCCTTGTCTATCTAGTGTATGTTTTAAATTTCCCACTTAGACACAGTTGCCAGTTTTTATATCTTGAATACTTTTACTCTCCATGACAATTTTATATGCCCAGCACTTAGGACAGCATCTGCTTTGTAGTAGATACTGGATAAATGTTTATTGATATGGGATGTCTAAATAATTCTTCTTTCCTAGTGATTTAATATACTTTTGGCATGACATCAGGCCTCAAATCATTGCTTGCTTATGCTGTCATTTCTCTGGCCAAAGGTTTGGGACTTGTGGATTGCTAGTGGCTTTTCTTTGTTTCCTATGCTATTGAAAACTTGGTTACTCTTCAGGTATATTTATAGCATAATTTAGTCCTACAAAGGTCACCAGGGCAGGCCACACCACCTTTCCAGGTGACTTATTTGTTCAGTTACCTTTATCACCCCAAAATGTTTCTTTAAGGAGATTACAGATGCATTCAGCAAATGGTTGATAGTAATTGGAAGTTATTAAGGAGACCTTGATGAAATGTTATAACCATTGTCTTATCTTTTCACCTGTCATTTTTGACTAATCAGTTGAATAAGCATTTAAGTACTTATTTAATAAAGATACTTGAGTTATTCACTGGAAGATACAAAGATAAATTATAAAACATTTTCAGATGTTCCAGAGATGAAGAGGAGGGAGAGCATGTCAGGCATGAGTAAGGAGAGGTAGTGTTTATGTGTAAGTGACAGCATGAAGATAGGCACTAATATTTATATAATAAAATATAAGAAGAAAACTGGAAAAATAGGAAGGAACCAGCTTATGAAGGGTTTGAAAAGCCAAAGAATAGATTTGATTTTGTTGATAAGAGATGGAGTATATTGAGTAGAGTGGTGAAAGGGTCAAATCTCTGTGCTTTAGGAAAATAACAATAATAATAATAGCTAAATTGATATAGCAGTTGCTATGTATCAGATACTGCTAAACACTTTATGATTATTATCCCATTTAATCCTCACAAGAACCTTGGGAGGTCGGTGATATTTTTAGTTCCATTTTACAGATGCACAAACTGAGGCAAACAGAAGTTAAGCGACTTGCTTGGGTCACGGTTTTAGTGTCTGAGGCTAGATTTGAATTCTAGCCTTCCTCACTTATGGCCCACTAGCAAGGAAGGATTGGAGAGAGACTTGGGGAAAGGAGACCAACCAGTTGACTTTTTGTAATGGTCTAGGCATGAGAAAGCAAACCCTATACAAGGATGATGGCAATATCAGAGAAGAGAAGGGGACAAATTTTAGAGATGTTGCAAAGTTGAAATCAAAAGGCATTGGCACATATTAGTTAAAGAAAGGCTAGCAGAGAATCATTGAGGGTGATACTTGGGTTCCTGGCCTTGGAGTCTGGGAGGAGATGATAGTACCACAATATTAATAGGGAAGTTTGGAGGGGGGGAGGGTAGGAGAAGGGAGTGGGGAAAGATTGAGTTCAGATTTGGATGCAATTTAAGATGTTTCAGAGTCACTTGGAGAGGTGAATCAGGAGAATGTAGTGCTCTTGACAGTAATAGGAGAGCTTGGAAGAGAGTGGGGGTTGGAGAATGATGTTTATGCAAAGACATAGAGACAGGAGATGTTAAATCAAGAGAACAGCAAGTGTACCAGTTTGGCAGAAACAGTACTTTTGAAGGCTGCTGGTGGCTTAATGGATAGAATATTGGACCTAGAGTCAGAAAAGACTTGAGTTGAGATGTGATTGTTGGCATTTACCAGCTCTGTGACCCTGAGCAAGTTATTTAATCTAATTATTTAATCTGCCTCATCTGCAAAATAATAATAATAATAATAATAATACCTATCTCATGTGTAAAACCTTGTGTAAAGTTCTGCAAACCGTAAAGTCCTATATAAATTCGGTTATTCTTAGTAAGGGAGGAATAAATAGCATTAAGGAGGTAAAAAAAGAATGGCTAGAACTAGATTGTAAAGGGCTTAAAATGCCAACTTTTAACATCATATATTTTATCTTTGAATTAATGCGGGATGGTTTTTGTTAATATTTTTTACTTTTTCTTTCTGATATCTCTCAGAATCAGTTCTTCTCTCCTAGTTGTCTTTATAGTTTTTTCAGTTCATGCCTGGAATACTTGCAATTTCCTAGTTAGTTTACTTTATCTTTCCCTGTTTACTGGGACAAATGTTAATGGCTTGTATTGAGGGTAAATTGTTTCTTTTTTCTTTTTCTTTTTTAAATCTTAACCTTGACATTACAAAGTTAGGCCCTTGAGAGCAAAGAGAATTCTGCTCACTTATTTTGTAATGTAGGAATACATCAAATTAAAACTCCAATCAGTTGATCTCGTCTATACCAATTTATTGTTTTAAAGTACTAGTAACAAAGTGGTTAGTCTTATATAGATCCTATATGAATTAGAAGTTATTACACCAAAAATTGAACACTTCATGACCATAATAGCATTTAATTTTGCTTAGAGCTTAATTGCTTCAAAATGTACATTGCGTCTGCCTGAACTAGTCACTTGTTTCTGTACCTTTAAATATATAGCAAACTAGAAAAGTTATAGAATGCAATCCCAGGCTTTGGAAAGTTTACAGGCTGGGCCACTATCATTATTTACCATATTAATCTGGCTATAGACTGTACTGAAAAAGATTTATCAATTAGAGGTGGTATTCAAGTTTTATGCAAGATGGATTATGATGAATTGAAGGATAGGGGAAAAGGGATATAGTACAGCCTATATTGAGATTGATACACAGATTATTTTTGTTTATGCATTTATTATAATTCAACAAACATTTCTTAAGTACTTAGTTTGTACAGAACATACTGTGTTAAGTACTAAGTATACAAATTTAAAAGAAAAAATCCCTAATCTCAGGGAATTTCTGTTCTACTGGGTGACAAAACATGTTTACAAGTTTATATGTTGAGAATTATGAAAAAAGACTCTAGCATCAGGGAAATTGGGGAAAGCTTTTTACCAGATCAGGCACCTGAACTGAGTCTTCAAGGAAGACTAATATTTTAATAAGTGAGGAGACGGAGGAAGGGTATTCCAGGAATGGGGGACAGCTTTGAGAATGCACAAAAAGAGGTGTGGAGAAGGGTGTACTCTTGAGGGTTGAGGTTGAAGTCAAGGAACAATAATTAGTTCATTGATTTTGTGAAAAGTAGTTTGAGATAAAGCAGGAAAGGTAGATGGCAAATACTTTAAAAAATAGTTTTTTAACTATAAGAGTTTTAAAATCTTTTTATACTATAGGATATTAAGTAACTTTAAACTTAAGGCAGTTTAAATAGCACTAGATTTTGAATCCAAGGCCTTGTTTGAATTCTACTTTTACCATTAATGCATGTATATCTTAGGAACATATCATTTAACTTCTCCAGGCCTCAGTTTCTTCTATAAAATAAAGGAATTGAACTAGATTATTTTTTCAGGTCCAGCCCAACATGAAAATGAAAGTTTTTGAGAGCTAGAGTAGCATTATTTTGGCACCTCTAGAGGTTGCATTTGCAAATGGAACAACTGGAAACAAGTAGAAGGAATAGGAAGTTATTTGAGTCCAGGAGAAGAGATTGTGGAGTGAACCATAGTGGAAAATTTGAGAATGAAGACAAGATGGATGAGAGCTTTTTTGTAGAAATTCAGAGAGTCTTAGGAACAGATTGAATAAATTAGGAATGAGAGAGAGAGGAGTCTACTGAAATGACCAGTCTGAGTTACCGAAGGTTCATAAGGGTTTATTTTGATTTTAGAGCTATAAGGGGCCTTATAAATCATCTCATCTGATCCCTTAATTTTATATGTGATGAAACTGAAGTCTGGGGATGTGAAGGACTTTGCTGTAGTCATTCAAACCCATGCCATCCATCCACTTGGATAGTGATGTACTTAAAATAGACAGGGACATTCAGAGTTGGGGCCAGCTTGAGGGGAGGGAGAGATTGGTAGTGATGGAAGATACTGAGACCCAGGTACTGGATACATAAAAGATCGTGTGTGTGTGTGTGTGTGTGTGTGTGTGTGTGTGTGTGTGTGTTTCCATGTACATCCATGTTTGGAATTTAACTGCATAGACATGATAACCAAGAGAATATGAAACCAATAAGGGAGAAGAATAATGTAGAAAGAGGATATGAAGACTCAGAAAGGACCCTGGGAGAGACTCACACTTTAATTCAGGAGACAGATGATTGCAACAGTGGAGACTGATTCAAGTAGCATTATTAGTAATGTAAGCAAAGGAGATAGTCTAGTTATTAATACCAAAATCTGCGAAGATGCCAAGGAGGATGGGTGTCTGAGAAAAGGCCACTTTGGGGAGTAGAATTTCAGTGCATTGGTGGGGTTTGAAGCCATAGGTATTGAGAAATGAGTATGTATATATTTGAGGCATTGGGGAGGGTGATATAGTTGAAACAGCAGTGGATTTGGAGTGTGAGAACCTGGATGTGAATCCTGAAGTTTGGTGATGAAGAGGAGGATGAAGTGGTTAGCATACTTGAGTGAATATTTGTTATGGATGCAATAGACTTAATTGTGTTGTTTATATACATCAAGGAAAGAACCATTTATACAGACTGTCTCAAAAGTCTTAGTGCATTGAAAAGGCTTTGAAGCTCCACTAATTTACAATTGCACTAAGGCACATCTGAGAGCAAAGTGACTGAAAGAAACTTAAAAAGGATAGATTCATAGGGATTGTGCATGAATATGAGAAAGAAGGGTGTTTGTTTAGAGAATAAGAGTAAAGAAGAAGGTAGATAGAAATTTCAGACTGTTGAGTAAGGGGAGTTTAGGTGAGATTATCTTGATTTTTCTCAGTAAATAACAAGAAAAAGGGTATTTGCCAGGAGAGAAGAGATAAGGGATAGGAGTTTCAGGTGGAAAGAAAAAGTTAGACCCTGAGAGGAGTGAGATAGATTCATTGGAGGAAGAGTTGGACAGCATGAATTTGCGAGGAAGAGTTGGACAGCATGAATTTGCATTGGCAAATCTATTTTTTGGGTGGGTTGACTTGGGTTGGAGATAGAGGAGAAAAAGTAGTGTAGGCAAAGAAGTATTTGCCCTTGGTGTCATGGTCCTACTAGTGTTCAGAGCTTCACTGTTATTGAGGATGGCTGAGGAAGAGAGTGAAGCTGAACATCATGAGAGTTGAGGAACTTGATGAACTGGAAAGTTAGCCTTGAACGAAAGTGTTAAGTGTTATCATTATACTAATGAAAAGTCTTGTTTATAACACCTTATGATGCCTGTTATATTCTTAGGTTGGTATTTTCAGGTTCTGGCACTGTTCCTTGCTCATAGTGAATGCTTAATAAGGGTCATTGACATGGTTTGAAAATACTCTATTATAACCAAATCCTTTAATAATTTAAATAATTTAAATTGACCATGTTCAGATAGTCCTTCCAAAAAATCGCATTCTAACTCTAAATTGAATGAAAGATGTGGAGATTAAAAATATTTTAATGCAAACCTCCTCCCCCCCATTATAAATTTTTTTTTTAATTTGATTTACAGCAAAACAGGCTTAAAAGTTTTACTGCACTGGATCTGCCCTGCCATGAATTTGTTAGGATCAGGGAAGATTGCCACAGAAAACTTTGCTTCATGTTAAGTGATTATTAACATCAGCAACATTTTCTGTCCTTTCCCCAATGTAGGCATACCTTTGAGATCTATCCCGGATTCTCTCCATCTCAAATTTAACATTTACATCTTGGTTGCCTGGTGGATATAGCACTTACACTGGAGTCAGGAAGACCTGAGATCAAATCTGGGATCAGATACTTAACTATAAATTGGGGACATAATTGTACTTACTTTTTAAGATGGTGATTGTGACAGTACAAGGACATAAAAATTTGTAATGTGCTTATTATAGTGCCTCACATTAAATACACAATAGCCATTTAGTAAAAGCCCATTCTATTCCAACATGTCTTTGATTATCTCGATCTCAAAACTTAACTGTCATCATACTACTGTATTTCTGTTGATGATACCACCATTCTTCAAGTTTAAACCATTCATTCAGGTTTAAAAACTTATAGTTGTCCTCAACAACTTCTTCTTTTTTTAAACCTATACCTTCTGCCTTAGAATCAATGCTATGTATGGTTCAAAGGCAGAAGAGTGGTAAGGGCTAGGCAATGGAGTGACTTTCCCAGGGTCACACAGGATCTGCATCCAGATTTGAACCTAGGACCTCCCATCTATAGGCCTGACTCTCAATCCACTGAGCTACCCAGCTGCCCCCTCCTCAACCTCTTTTACCCACCTACTTTTTCCAGTCTGATGTCAAATCTCCTTAATTCTATTTCCTCAACATCTCTTGAATCCACCTCTGTTTTTGTGCTCTCAAACACCATACTCTGTCTCCATAATGAGTCTTCTTTCATTTAACCTTCCGATGGCTGCCAAATCGATATTCCAAAAGCACAGTTTCGACCCTGCCACTCTACTGCTCAGTGAACTGCAGTTTTTCCTGTGGCTTGTAAAATCAGATAAATCCTCCCCTGTTAGACTAGAGCCAGATTGACATTTAAGGTCCCTCACAATTTTTTCAGTCTGCTTACACATCACTCCCCACCCCAAATTCTATCTGAGCTGGCTTACTTCCCATTCTTTGTAAACAACATGCCTTTCCTGTCTTTTTGCTTTTATACTTGTATTGTTCACCTTTTTACCTCTAACTTTGGAAGCTATAATCCTTTCTCAGCTCAGTGCTATCTCCTTTAATGTGACCATTTATCTGAAATATTAGTATGTGTGCCTCCTCTCCACAAATTACTTTTTGTATATGTATACCCTGTTTATTTACTTGTGAGCATATTGTTACTCTTATAATCTATAATGTAAAGTTTAAATTCTTTTGAGAGTAATTTCAGGATAAGAAATTTGCCATCTCCCCAGAATCCAGACAATGAACCTGTTTGGAGAAGGCACCATGAAGATGCCTGAAGAGCCTTCATTGGATCATGAAGATCCAAAATGAACTTTGGGGTGCAGTTGATTGAACTATGGGGAATTGAATGCATTTGTTTTTGAATGTACACTCTTATGCCAATAGGGGATTGCCCCAATTGGCTTTTTGTCAATGTGGCTAGTTTTTATCCTCTTTTCTTTTATCCCCAAATTTCTGTAATTTAAAAGTTATGTTTATAAGAGCGTTCAAGGAGATCAGTCTCTTTCCGCTCTCAGGAAATTTGGGGTTCATTGAGCCTTAAATATTTAGATATATGACATAAACTTCCTGTGGATGTTAGGGGACTTTGAAACTACATTTCCCATGATTCAACAGGTTTCCTGTCTTAAGTGGTGATGTGAGCCAACATAAAGCTTAAATAGAGAGGACTTGATTGGGATGCTCTCTTTGGTATGAGGCAGCCAGGTGGGAAGAAGGTATGGCAGGCGATTTGAATTAAATAATAGCAGGCACATGGCCTTCTTATATTTTACCAACATGGCTTTAATTAAAATATTAATACTTCTATTTACATCCGTCTATATCTATTTTAATCGTAACACCCAGTAGAATGTAAGATAATGGTTTTCTTTTTGTCCTCATTTCCTTAGGGTCTAGAACCATGCCTATCACACTGTGGGTATTTAATAAATAAATACTTCCTTGCTAGATTAAACTAAGACATCAAATTGGTGGCTGAATGCTCACTGAAGATGTCGACCACTATCACAGTAATAATAGTGCTTTGGTATTTGGAAAAACTTCCTTGATCTCATTTTTCATAGAGTTATGTTCTTACTGAGTGTTCAGTTATTGGTGAATTCCTGGGATCATACAGCTTGACTTTTGATTTACTAGTTTGGCCTCCTTACTCCTTCTCTTGTACTCTGCAGTTCAAACAAACTGACTTTTGTGCTATCCCTGCAACACAATCTATTGTGTTTTTGGAAAGCCCATTTCCCTTGCCTGGAATGCATTCCCACTTCTCTACCTACCCCTTAGCATCTCTGGTCTCCTTCAAGAGTACCTAAATATCACCTACCTAACCTGTGCCTAAAAGTTTTCCCATATAAAATTTACCTCATATTTGTTTTTATTTATATATATATATATATATATATATATATAGTCTTCCAGAAAGGAATTTATTTTAAAAAATTGTTTGTTGGTTACATTTTAAACCTAATTAAGAGTTTAAATCCCACCTTTGACATATGCTATGTGATCCTGGGCAAGTTGCTTAACCTCTCGGTGCCCACAGCAACTCTCTAAGACTACAATCTGCACAGTCTGCATTGGTAGGGGATTGTCTTCACCTGGGAATTCTCTATAACCAGTGAACTCACAAGTTTAATCCAACTATGTCAGTCTTATTTGCTATAGGTTCTGTCAGAGCAAGGACTATTGTCTGTGGCCTCAGCATCTAGCCAGAATGCTTTGGTATATATAGTGGGTGCTTAATAAATCATCATTGATTAATCCTTGTTGTACAATGATTTTTAAGTCATCTAGTCCTGTGGTAGGAAAGCCTGGCTCAGGCCTGCCTAGTAGTAGTTGGGATTCCAAATTGGAACAAATTGAATTGCTGGTAGACCACCTAAAAATTAACAAAAGGAACTTTACTTAGCAATAGTAGGGGAAAAGAATATATAGCAAGGATATATTAGCATTGATTCAGTAGTGTATCTGCTTCTGTTGTAGCTATGGTTGTGTGCTGGTCAGTAGGCTGAGTGAAGAGCTGATGAGATCATTCCTCTTGCTTCTGTTTTTGTGCCTTTATTAATTGTTCAAGACTTTGGACACCTTCTTTGGGTGTTGGAATGTATGGGGAAAGGTAGGTGTGTGTGTGTGTGTGTGTGTGTGTGTGTGTGTGTGTGTGTGTGTGTGTGTGTAGGATTATATAGCCTTTATTTCAAGGATCTTTGTAGAAAATGTCTTATCAGCTTTTGGTGTGAGAAACTGAGGCCTATAACCTAAGTGAATTTCCCAAAGTAGTCCAGCTGCCTCTGTTTGTGAACGAAGTACTGTTGAGCCTACTCTTGGAGATCTACATTTGCTCTTTTAAAAAAACACACACACACACACACACACAATTTGAGCTTGGTTTAGAGAGACTCATCACCACAGTCACATGATGTTGGAGCTGAAGGCTACTTTTGGAATTATGTGGTCAATTTAAGGAAGGAAATAGGCATGTATCAAGTACTTAACTTTAGTCCTAGTCTCTGTTTTGTGCTAGGGATCCCGATTGGAACAAAAAGATAGTTCTTGCCTCCCAAGGAATTTCAGTTCTAAAGGGAGAAAGACAACACACAGAAGGAAGCTGTTGGGGTATGGAGAGTTCTTTGGAAATAAGGAATAGGGCTGGGTGGAGAATTTATTTCATTTTATTTTATTAGCCTTTTGCCTCTTTCCAGAAAGGCATCCCATATGATAACAAAATTTAAAATCCATTAAAACTAGCTAAAACTTAGTTGATTAAATTTTGACATCATGGCATATATATAAATTTTTATATGTGTATATATAAAATTTGTATTTATCAGTCACCTTTTCTTACAGCATAGCTTTATTCCATTGTGTTTATATACAATAACTTGTTTATTTATTATTTGGTCAGTGGATATCTACCTTCCTTTTTATTCTTTTTGGTCACAAAAGGTGCTGATTTAAGATTCAATTTTACCTTGAATATGTCATTCTTATTACCTCCCCTTGGTTTGAGAAAGCAAGGGAGTAGGGGTGAGTATGTTTATGTCATTTCTCTAGACTTAACGTTTTCACACCTATTTCATCTAACTGAGCTCTAAAATAACCAGTTGAAAAATTGTTAGCAAGGTATTTGATGAGGCTTTATGATTCCATACAACCAGTTTGATATGTTTTTCCTCATGCTCTGTTGTTTTGATGTTGGTTAAAACAATGTTTTTCCTCATGCTCTGTTGTTTTGATGTTGGTTAAAACAGTCTGCTCACATGGTAGAAACATTTCCTTTTGAAATTTCCTTTCAAGCCATGTCTGAATCTACATAGAGAAAATACTGACATTCTTATTTTTTCCTCCCTTTTAACTTATCCCCTTTTTTTGCCCATTATAACCATGTAGAAAATCCTTTCCTCTCCTCTCCCTCTCCTCTCTCCTCTCTCCTCTCTCCTCTCTCCTCTCCTCCTCTCCTCCTCTCCTCCTCTCCTCCTCTCCTCCTCCCTTACCTTCCATCTTGGAGTCAATGCTGTGTATTGGTTCCAGGGCAGAAGAGTGGTAAGGGGTAGGCAATGGGGGTTAAGTGACTTGCCCAGGGTCACACAGCTGGGAAGTGTCTAAGGCCAGATTTGAACCTAAGACCTCCCATCTCTAGGCCTGGCTCTCAATCCACTTAGCCACCCAGCTGCCCCCCAAACATTTCTTCTTTATGCTAAGCTGTAGCAATTTTCTTCTGAACATTCTGGCTTAGGTTGGTAAAAGGCCAGTTTAGACAAGCTGTAGAATGATTCAGCAACTTTCTTTCCAAAATAGACACATGGAGAGTTGTCCCATGTGACTAGCTTATTTGATCCACAATTGGTAAAAACAGTCATTTTTTATTAGCCAAAACATTCTAAGGTTTGGAAATAAAGGTATAAATAAGTTGCTAACATTGGAATTTGAAGGAAATTAATTGTATTGGCAGCAAATGGCAGTAATTACTAAGAACTTAAATCAAGGGAAAAAAATCTGAAATAATACACAATACATGAGGGTTATTGGTTTCTCAGCTAGCTTTCTCCTCTCCCCCCAGCATGATCTTAAAAAGGGAAGAGACTAAGGAATAATAGCATAATGATTTTGCTTTTCTTTTGGGAGAGTTCAATATCAAGATTCTCTAGTGCTTTTTAGTGTGTTAAAAACTTCTGCATTTATCAAAACATTTTCTTTTCTTTTCTTTTAATTTTTAATTTTTCTTTTTAAAACCCTTACCTTCGGCTCCAAGGCAGAAGGGTGGTAAGGGTAGGCAATGGGGGTTAAGTCACATAGCTAGTACCATATTAGCCCAAATATAATACAACCCTGAATATAATGCGATCCCAAGTATTTAAGGGTAACTCAGAAATAGGAAATACCCATTTTATTTTCTCCTTTTAAATTACAACTTTCTCTTAACTCATGAATAATGCAGGCACTTCATATTCGAAGTTTTTTTCAAGGTCCTGAAAACAAATTAAAGAAGTTTTAATGCCAACACTTCTATTAAATATGTATTGCTTTTAAGGATACTTGTGAGAAACTACTTTAAAATATTTAATCATGTTCTCCTTCCTCTTCTGTTTCCTCATCTTCCAAAGTGGAAACATCGCTGTCACTCTCTTCTTTCCACAAAACACCATCTTCACTACCATCCATACTGTTTGATATCAGCATTTTTTTAAATGCAAGTACAATGAACTCGGTGGAGATTTTATCCCCAGCGGTTTTGATCCAGTTCCCTAATACAGTGATCAACGGTTTCTTTATTTTCTCTGATGGAGTAAATTCATGGTTTGCAGCCAACATCCACTCGTTATATTCTTTTCCTCAAATGATTTTTGAATGGCTTATTACTTACTACATCTAACACTTGTAATTGTGACGTTATTCCTCCTAGAATAACAACTAGGACCGTGCACATTTCAGCAATTTTTCTTCACATTTTCAGTCAGATGACTCTTGAACATGTTGAGTATGAGCTTTCCTCTCTGACACAGTAACGCACCTGGATACCTACCCCAGACCACATTCAACCAATCTAACACAAGTTCTTCATTCATCCATCCCTTTTTCTGCACACAAAAGATCACTCCTGGTGGTAACTTTTCCTTAGATAATGTTTTATGCCTTAAAATTATGTAAGGAGTCAGTTTTCTCCCGTCAGCTGTGACTGCAAGCATTACGATCATTTTAGTTTTCTCATTTCCAGTAGTTTTAATCAACACTGATTTGGCTCCTTTAGTATAGCAGTGACATTTGACGGAATATCAAAACAAACAGAAGTTTGGTTGGTATTTCCCATCTGCCCCAGGAAATAACCATGCTTTTTATGTATGCTGAGATGCACAATCTTATGGTTTAAAAACTGGAAGTGCTCAAATATAGTGCAAATGTGACTTTCAAAGGTACATATTGGAGGGGAGGGGAATGTCACACTATATTCGTTCTGTGTCTGAGGCCAGATTTGAACTCATAAAGATGAATCTTCCTAACTTCAGGGCCAGCACTCTAGCTGTTATACCACTTAGCTGTCCAACAAAGTTAGAGTGTCTCTCATTAAAGGTACTTGAACCAGAGGGTTTTTATAAATCAATATTTTTTAATAGTTTCCTTTTCGGTTATTTTTCAGTAAATTTTTTCAAGTCAAAAGAATGTTTAAGAATCGGTTAAAGAAAAAAAAAATTTAAACCTATACCTTTGGTCTTAGGATCAATATTGTGTATTGTTTCCAAAGCAGAAGGTAAGGGCTAGACCAGTGATGGCAAATTTTTTGGAGATAGAGTGCCAGCCCTGCTGCCCCACTACCAAGTGCTAGGAGGAAGCACTCCTGTTGGGCTTCTGGGTAGAGGGGTGGGCAAAGTGAGAAATGTCCTCAGTTAGTATAGAGAGGGGGAGGGGAGTGGCCCAAGCTCTCTGCTCCCCTTCAGCTCTGCTGAGCCACCTACCCACTGTAACCATCTATTCAACACCATGAGCCACAAACCCCTCCCATTGGGCTGCTGGGCAAAGGGGGTGGGGGTGGGGAGCTGAGTGCTCACAGAGTGCTCTGCATGGCATCTTTGGTACCCATGCCATAGCATTGCCATCACTGGGTGAGGCAGTTGGGTTAAGTGGCTTCCCAGGGCCACACAGCTAGGAAGTATCTGAGATAAGATTTGAATCCAGGACCTCCCATCTCTAGGCCTTACTCTCAATCCACTGAGCCACCTAGCTACCCTGAATTGTTTTTTTTTTAAAGAGTTAATAATTGTTTTTCACATTTCATATAATGAAATATAATAACCCTAATAATCATATAACTCCTAGAGGGGCCTTGAATTTGCTGAATTGTAGCAGGGTTAGAGAGATAGTTACAAGTATTCTTGAATATATTTTAGTTATAAAGAATCCTTTTGTAACAAGGCAAACAAATATTATTTTCTAGACTGTATATATGTGTAAGGTTTTATATTTCTAACCAAATTTATCAATAAACATATTATTAAGTGCCAGGCATCGTGCTAAATACTGGTATTTACCATTTTAAAAATTTCTTTTATCCCTTCGGCAGAAATTGTACAATTCAGTTTTAGACATTTTCTTTTTGGTTAGAGGAATGATTCCATGAAGTGTAGTTTAATCTCTTTAATTTTACTGGGGAAGCCCAGAGAGGTAAAGAGACCCACTCAGAATCACGGGTGCAGTGCAAACAGTCTTTGAATTTTACAGACTGCAATGCCTTCCTTCTCCCTGTGGGAAATTTAATAAAACCATCAACATCTGTGGTTAATTTTTTTCATCCTTACTCTTTTATTGGTAATTGGGGATCATAGTACAGTGCATCCTGAAATTAGATGACCATGCCACAAGGTTTTTTTTTTTTTTTTTTGTTGTTGTTGTTGTTGTTGTTGTTGTTGTTGTTGTTGTTGTTGTTGTTTTTTAAACCCTTGTACTTTGGTGTATTGTCTCATAGGTGGAAGATTGGTAAGGGTGGGCAATGAGGGTCAAGTTACTTGCCCAGGGTCACACAGCTGGGAAGTGTCTGAGGCCGGGTTTGAACCTAGGACCTCCCGTCTCTAGGCCTGACTCTTCACTCCACTGAGCTACCCAGCTGCCCCCACAAGGTTTTTATTGTACTTATGTCATGGCATTGAATAGGATGTGTTCTCTTCTCCATTTTCTCCCTAAAAAGAATAGAAACTCATAGAGAGAAATATCAGGTTACTATTTCATGTATTGTTATTTAATCTTTCACATGAAAGAACACATATCCAGTAGCCCAGAGTTTTTGTAGTATTTTGAAATTAGTGCCATAGAAATTTTGTACCAGTAAGAAGCGAATAGTTCTTTCTTATAACAGAGAGTACCTCTCATTTCTCTCAGATGCCAACTCTAAACAAATTTCTATTTGATTTTGCTCTGGCCTCAAGTGGTAGGGCTCCAAGTTAACCTCTTATCAAGATAGCATTTCTGTCTTTAGTGTCTTCATTTTCACATTTAAGACTTTAAAGAATCTTTTATCTAACTGTCCTCACTTCCCTGGATTCTCCTATAGGCCACCTCAGTGGCCCAATTTGATAGAAATTTGGTGGTAGGCTATTTGGGATCTGTGTATTCTACTTGGGTGCTCCAAATTAAACTATGTATGTATGTATAGGAATAGTAAGAAAACATTTCTCTTATTTTGGAAGTTCAAAATCCTTTTTATTAGTCTTGTTTTATGTGATAAGGGGGAAAAAATCTCAATTGAGGTCTTTGTTCAGCACCTGCAAGAGCAGAGGTCATTCCCTCATGTCTCTGGATCTCATGCTTTAATGGAGGGCATTTGGCTAAATGGATTGTTCACTAGTGTCAGTAGATAAGAGAAAAAAAATCCTGAAATTAAGCTTCTTGAGCTATTCTACTACTTGTCTTAGCTCATTGAAACCACTGCTGAACTAAACTGGGCTTTCTGCTTTAACTATAGAGTGTTTTGAGTTGGGGTAAAATGGTAAAAAATGATGAATAGTAATGTAGACTGGTGTAAGATAGTTGGAATTGGCTTTGTAAATCTCATTAGGATTAGCCTTTTATATCTTTTATTTTGAAAGGAAATAATTCCCATTCCAAAATAGATCAATTTATTTTTTCATAATTTACGTTTTCTTTAATGTCAGGAATATAAAAGTTACAGGAGTCATGTCTTAGAATAACCTTTTATCAGGCATAAATATAGATAGATGATTGTTAAGTGAGCCGAGGGCCTTGTCTACCTTTTTGGAAGTACAAAATCAAAGAAAAACAGCTTGAATTCCTATGTTCTAAGTTTTCTGAGTGTTGGGGGAAAGTTAGTAATTCTAGGAAGAGGTTTTAACATAAAGTGATCCTGAGGGAAATGAAATTTCTTTAGTATAGTGATTCCCAAAGTGGGCACTACCGCCCGCTGGTGGGTGCTGCAGCAATCCAGGGGAGCGGTGATGGCCACAGGTGCATATATCTTTCCTATTAATTGCTATTAAAATAAAGAAAAATAATTTCCAGGGGGCTAAGTAATATTTTTTCTGAAAAGGGGGAGGTAGGCCAAGAAAGTTTGGGAACCACTGCTTTAGTAGCTTTCCTTACTAGCTACTAGTTACTATGATTTAATCTTTTTAAGTTAGGGCTCAGGTTCTAACTTGAATATTGAAATAACCTAAGGCTTGCTCGTCTTCATTTCCTCAGTTCTAACTTCCATTTAGGAGATTGCCAGATATCTGAATAGACTGATGCTGACATAAAGGGAACTCATCAACCAACTTATATTTAAAAAAGAAACATTGAGAAACAAACCTAGTTAATAAGATGATGTAATGACATGTAGTGGTAGTACCAGTAACAGTAGCAGTAGCTATTACCTTATTTTATACTTAAAATAATTTTGTGAGCTAACTGGTATTATACCTATTTTGCAGATGAGAAAACTGAGACTGATTTAAGCGACTCACATTGTTAGTATTTGAACTCCAATCTTTTTGACTCCAGGCCCAGTACTCTCTCCACTGTACTGCCTAGCTGCCTGTTAAAATTTTGCCCAGAGCAAATTGAGGCTATCAAGGAAAACAAGTACAATTTAGAAAGAGTCATCTTAGATTGAAGAAGAGGAAAAAGACCCTTGTTCCCTTTGGAAAGAATGCTCATTTCTTACTTTGCTTCCATTCTCTTTGCAAAAGCGTGTGACCTTTGTACTTGAAATAAAGAACCAAAATTGACTAAGAGGAGATTGATATCTGAGATAAGTAAGTTGATAGCAAGAGATCACCTGGTTGTCCTTGATGAACTCAAGTTACCTGGACCAAATGAAATACATTTCTTCAACTTGAAGATGGAGTTGCTGATCCACCAGCAATAATACTAGAATGATTATGGAATATGGGAGAGGTACTCCTGACTCTGAAAAAAGTAGTTTATATTTTGCTAGATCTGTGAACCTGACTTGAATTCCTGGGGAATTTCTAAAATGGAATATTAAAGGAATGATTGAATATCTAGGAAGGGAAGTGATGGTTACAAAGCATGGCTTCATTAAGAACCATCATACCAAACTCAATTTTCTTTATTGACAGCGTTATTAAACTACCAGCTAGGGAGGGTGCAAAGGATATACTTCAGTAGTTCTTTTTTGGTAAGGTATGTCTTGTTCTTGTGGAGAAGTAGACTAGATGATGGTACAAATATATGGATTCTGACTTCATGACTGGGCTCAAAGAGAAATTATTAATGGGTCAATGTCATGATAGCAAAATGTCTTCAGTGGAGTAGCCTGGGGCTTCTAGGACTCTGTTGTAATTTGGATAAGGCACAAATGGCATGTTTATTAAATTTCCAAGTTATACAGACTGGAAGGATAGCAAACACAGAGGATGATACTGTCAGGATCTAAAAAACTTGTCTGTCAATCAGAATTTATTTGGTATCTTTGTGCAAGGCCCTGTGCTTAAACAATGTGGGGATACAAGAAAGTTGTATGTAATCTCCAAGTCCCTGTTCTCTAGTAGTGTACATTATTATTGAGCAAACAACATGTAAACAATTATTTGTATATATAAGATATAGTCAGAGAAGATGAATACAATCCAAAAGAAGTAGAAGGCACTAGCAGCTGGGAAAGGCTAGGAAAAAAGTCTCAGAAGGGGAGATTTTCATCTTGAAGACCGGAAAACTAAGAGGCAGAGATGAGGTAGAGTATCATTCTAGGCTCATGAAATAGTGCAAAAATACAAAGGCTTCCTGTTTGAGGAACTTCTAGTAGGCCAATGTAACTTCATCTTAGAGGAGAGGAAGGCTGGAATGGTAGAGGTTATTAGTAACTTTAAATGTGAAACAGGTGTTTATGTTGATTTTGGAGGTATTAAAGAGCCCCTGGAACTATTTGAGTGAAATTCATGTTAGCACAAGTAGGCTCTTAATAAATGTTTATTTTTCTTTCTTTTTTAACAAACCCTGATCTTCTGTCTTAGAATCAACACTAAGTATTGGTTCTAAAGCAGAAGATTGGAAAGCTAATAGAGTGACTTGCTTAGGTTCACACATCTAGAAAGTGTTTGAGGTCTGATTTCAACTCAGGACTTTCTGTCACCAAGCCTGGCTCTCTATCCACTGAGCCATATAGCTGCTCCAAAAAAAGTTTATTGATTAGCATAACACCTATGCTTCAGAAAAATATCTTTGGAAGCTAAGTGGAAGGTGAATTTGAGTGGGGAGAGCCTTGGGGCCAGGGATACTAGTTACAAGGCCATCATAATAAATCTCTATAAGAGATAAGAGGTCTGATTTAGTGTTGTGGTTATAAAGGGGAGATCCATATGAGATATGCCATGAAGTTAGAAATGAAAAAATATGGCAGTGAATTCGGTTTGTGGGGTGTGAGTGGTAGAATCTGACTGAACATTGAGATTTTGAGCCAGCTTAACTTAAGGAGGAATTGTAGAGCCTCGCATTATTATAAGGAAAATCAAAAGGAGGAAGTACTTGGGAGGAAAGGTAATTAGTTCTGTTTGGCTATGTAAAATCTGAGATGTATCCTGGAACATCCAGTTGTGTCTCACATATGTCCCAAAGGCATTCAGAGATGTTATTTTATAACTTTGCAGAGATACTAGGATACTTGTGTGGATCTAGATATTATCTACATTAAGATAATTGAATCCTTAGGAACTTAGGAGATAACCAATTGAAATTATATAGATTAAAAAAAGAGAAGAGGATGATTTAGGACAGAGCCTTTGGTTCCATGCATTTGACCAGATCAACTAAAGCTTTTAAAAAAAGATCAGAATAGACGTGGCATGGATATATTTCTAGAAGGAGCCAGTAGATAGGAGCAGATTTTTAGAGAAGCAGGAAGGGAATGAGATTAATGGTGTAAGTACCTTAGTGTAAGGAAATAGGACTGTTTTGCCACTTGAAATCAGAGTGAAGGAGGATATTATGATTTTCCCCAATTTGATAACATATATTTGTAGTTCACCCATTTAGTCATGTTTCCTGATTTCCTTCTTTTCTGTTGCTCAGCATATGAATAAGAGCACTAGAGGTTGTGCCCAGCAAGATATAATTGACAATAGTTCAAAAGGGCAAAAGGATCAAGGACAGTGAAGGGTTAATTTACCATGTGGTTGAAATAGGGATATAAGAAGAGTGTGGCTGGTGCTAGGAAAGAATTGAGAGGCAAAGCATTGGAGGTTACGATGCTGCTGCTGCTGCTGCAGATGATGCATAGGGCAAGATAGAATGATAAAAGTCTATGGCCAAATAACGGAATTACAGAGTTCCTCAATATGGAAGAGGACATTCCAGGCTCCTAGATATTATAGCTGAGGTGGATTAGTGGAATAGTTCATGAAAATTAAGTATATGGATGAAGTGAAATGTTTGGGAATTTGAATGATGGAGTATTGGTAGGTATGTTAAAGTCTTAGTTTATGGGCATTTAAAGAGGGAAGAGCAAAAGTGAGAGAGGCACAGAACTCATTGAGGAAGGAAGGAAAGAAGGAAGGAGAACATAGGGGAAAGAAGGGTATGATCATTGAGTTGGGAATATAATAAAAAGCATATCCTGTATTGAAGAGCACAGGGAAGGAAAATGGAGCTGTATCAGAGAGGGCTAGAGAATGGAAAGAATGAGAAAGGAAAAATTTTAATATAGAAGAAAAGTTGGTTAAATACAGAGAAGGTGTTCTTGAGGGTGAAGAGAAAAGGGCAGGTAGATTTATTTTTTCTTTTTTTCTTTTCTTTTTTTAAATTTAGGATATTTTTCCATGGTTATATGATTCATGTTCTTTTCCTCCCCTCTTCTTTCCTCCCTCCTGGAGCTGACAAGCAATTCCATTGGGTTATACATGTAACATAGTTCAAAACCTATTTCCATATTACTAATATTTGCACTTGAGTGATCATTTAAAGCCAAAATCCCCAATCATATACCTATTGAGCTATGTGATTGATCATATTTTTCTTCAGCATTTCTACTCACACTTATTTCTCTGGATGTGAATAGCATTCTTTCTCAAAACTAAGTCCCTCCAGATTGTCCTGGGACATATTGCATTACTACCGGCAGGTAGATTTAGAGTAGTGGGCTTTTGAGTGGAAGAACTGGTTAGACTGTGGTGGATAGACCCAAGGGAATGTTAAATTGTGAGTATGATGTATGGAGACTATGACAGATTTGATTGGGTTGAATCTAACTTTATCCCTTACCTTAAATCTCATACTTTTGTTCAAAAAAGCCCAATGCTTTCTAGAACATGATGGAAAAGAAGAGGTTAGGATTGTATTGAAACCATGAATTTTTCATATACATCTTGGTTAAAAAAAAAAAAATGAACAGCCTGCCAACCTGACCCTGCTTGTTTTTCAAAAATGTTATCTAAATTTTTTTTCTGTGTATTTTAAACATGTTTCATTTATTTTCATTTTTGCCATCATCATCACTACTCCTTCATGTTCTCTTTTCTACAATTCCTCCTTTAAAAAAAAGTAAAAGTCCTTAGTTGTAATAAGTAGTTATGCAAAACAACTCTATACATTGGTCATGTCTGAAAATGTTAGCTTTATTTTATACCTTTCTTCCATCATCTTTCTATTTTGTTATTAGACTTCAGGAGTTGTGATTGGTCACTGAATTGATGGATGAAATAAAAAGCCAATTAATCTAAACACTGGGGTTGCAAACAGAAAAAGAGAGATGTTCTGGCTCCCAAGGAGTTTTGCATTCTAAAAGAGAGACAATATGAATGAAGAAAGTTCTGCTGCAGAGTAAATGGAAAAATCTGGAGGTGCTAAGGGTATAGTGTATCTGGTGTATGGCAAAGTCTAATGTCTTGTTACTTGAGTAGTTAAAATGATATTGCCAAAGACTGAAGGACTTAGGCAGGACAACTAGTAAACCTGGAGGTGTGGTCTATTTCTTCAGAAGAAACAGTTTTTGAGTCCTTTTTCATTCATGTGGATTCATTTTGCAAGGAGCCTAGAGGGGAAAAGAAAGAGGGGTAGGTTACTCCCAGAAGTGAAGGGAAGACTGTTCTAGGTAGGAATAACTTGGAAAATAAAAGATTTGGATGTGCTATGGTAGTCATTCTTCAGTATTTGGAAAAACTGTCATATAAAGGGAATATGGATTTGATTTCTATTTGGTCCTATAAGGGAGAAACACTCGATGGATCAAGAGTTTTTTTGAAATCTTTTACAATTGTTTTCTTTTATAATAAAGTTTTTATTGTTGTCCTTCCATGTAGTGGTTGTGTGTGTGTGTGTTTTTTTTTGTTTGTTTGTTTTTTGTTTTTTAAACCCTTGTACTTCGGTGTATTGTCTCATAGGTGAAAGATAGGTAAGGGTGGGCAATGGGGGTCAAGTGACTTGCCCAGGGTCACACAGCTGGGAAGTGGCTGAGGCCGGATTTGAACCTAGGACCTCCTGTCTCTAGGCCTGACTCTCACTCCTGAGCTACCCAGCTGCCCCCATGTGTGTTTTGTTTTGCTCATTTCACTTCATATGAATTTTTCCAAGTTTTTTTGAGCCTGTCCCTTTCATGATTTCTTATGGCACAATAATATTCTATTAAATCCTTGTTATAATTTGTTTTAGTCCTTTTCAGTTTGACCACGAGGCTTCCTACTTTGTTTCCAGTTTTTTTCTACAACAAAATGTGCTACTGTTAGTATTTTGGCATATATGAGACCTTTCTTCCTTTAATGTCTTTTTGGAGCATGTGCTCAGAAGTGTTGGTGTAGGTGTCGTGAATAGAGTTGGTGTGGACTTGGAATAGGAAAACCTGAATATCAGTCCTGCCTCAAGACTCTAATATTGAGCTAAAAATGAAGTAGTGAAACCCCAAATAATCTAAAGGCAGATGATAACTTGTATTACATGGAAGGTCAAAATTGAAGATTAACACATCCCCTTCTTTCTTAATTACTTTGTTCATTGTTTGCTTAGAAATTTCTCTGTAGTGTTCTACTAGATTATGAATTGTGTTGGAATTTCAATGAATTTATTAGAAATTTTCAATAAAAAGTCTTTATTTCTAGTGTATGCTTTTTGTATTTCTTAACCTATCTTTTCTTATTTATTTTAAGTGAAATGAAATTAAAATTTTGGGTACTCCTTACCCTCCCCCGCCCAAAAGGAAAATAAGTGGTGGTAACCACTTCAAAAAGAAATAGATTATGTTTTTCCCTGTGCATAGTTCTATATTACAAATACCAAAGAAATTAAAAGATTTTCTAGCTGGAAGAAACTTGAAATTGTATAGTCCACCCATTTTCATTTTATGACAAAAGTGAGATTTTGTGACTAGAAAAGTGATTAGTAACAAATGTAGTCCCTAGAGCTTACATATCTATCCTTACCTGTTGGTTTTTTTCAATTAAATGCTGCTGCTTTCCTTAAAAAATCTATAAGGTTGGGGGCAACTGGGTGGCTCAGTAGATGGAGAGCCAGGCCTAGAGATGGGAGGTCCTAGGTTCAAATCTGGCCTCAGACACTTCCTAGCTGTGTGATTCTGGGCAAGTCACTTAACCCCCATTGCCTAGCCCTTACCACTCTTCTGCCTTGGAACCAATACACAGTATTAACTCCAAGACAGAAGGTATAGGTTTAAAAAAAAATTCGATAGGGTTGAAAATCCATTCCCTAAGTTCCATTTCATCTCTAATGAAGCTTCCCTTTTCTATGAATAATTTGTTGATTAGCAAGTATTTATTGAGGACTTATATGCCATACTTAATTTAGGTGATGTGGACTTAAAAAAAAAAGTTACAGTCCCTGACTTTTAAGATTACATGCTAATTTCAGATTAAATAAATTCAGGCTGTGTGTGAACTACTTGGATCAAACTTTCTGAAAAAAGTATCTTAGAAAAATATGCATTTTTATTAAAAGAAAGTTTTTGCTATTTAAAAATTTTAATATGATTATATACGTGTAGCTTACTCCTTGTCCCTAACCATTCTTTTTCTTTTTAATTTTATTTTTTAAGAAAATTTTCCATGTTTATATGATTCATTTTCTTCATCGCTCCCAGAACCAATAAGCAATTCCACTGAGTTGTACAAATCCACCCATTCCTTTTCTAACTAACTTGTTACTCAGGTAGACACATTGTCATTCTTTCAGGGAATCAGGTTTATAACCCTGGAGTTATCCTTGATTTCAGGACTTGAACTAGCATTATCAAATTGTTTATTAATCTTGTTTGTTTCTACCTCTGAAACATCTCTCGTTATTCCTCTACTACTCTCACAGTGCCACCAAACTAGTCCAGGTACTCACTTATCATTTATTGCTTAGAGAGCTTCTCAACTCATTTGATATCAAGTTTCTCTCCCCATACTAGTCCATCTTTGATCTTCCACACAACTGCCAAAGTGATATTAACTCTCACTCACATATTTGACCATATCATTCCCCTTCTCAGAATGCTTTGGAACTCCCTCCTGTTTTGAGGATAAAATTCAAGCTGCTGTTTGGCTTTTCAATCCTTTCACACTTTGACTCCATCCTTGCTTTCTAACTTTTCTTGTATATTACATTATATATTACAGTCAGACTGGCCTACTCACTGTTCCTTTCCTGCAACTACTCCATTTCTATCTGTATCTGCACAGATTGTCTATGATGCCAGGAACAACAATCTTTTCCTTACTTCTGCCTGAAAGAATCTCTGGGTGCCTTCAAAGCCAAGTTCAAGTCTACTTCTTACAAAAAGACTATCCTGATTTGCCCAAGGTGGACAAGAAAGGAGGTTGGGTTGTGGTAGAGGAGGGAGGCAGAGAGATGGGATTTACTAGTGACCTTCCCTGAGATATTTTACTTTTTAATCTACTTTGTATAAATATTTTGGTTACTTTTGTTCCCCTTCTGTAGAATGATTGTCACATGAGGGCTTGAATTCTGTTTGTCCTTGAGTCCATATGCCCGGCACATCACCCTAAAAATATATCCTTATTCTTCCTTCAAGAAACTTTCCCAATTGGAGGGGTGCAATTTATTTCTAGTTTTGCTCACTCTGACCTTCTTGGTACATTGGATAGAGCCTTGGGCCTGAAGTCAGAAAGACTTAAATTCAAATGTGAATCTCAAGTACTTACTAGCTGTGTGATCTGGGGCAAATTGCTTAACCTCTTCTTCCTCCGTGTCGTTATCTGTAAAATGGGGAAAATAATATTCCTCTTAGGGTTGCTGTGACTATAAAAGGAGATGCTATTTGGAAAGTACCTGGCACAATGTCTGAGTACATAATAGAGTTCTTAAAAATGCTGTTAACTTTTCGTCTGTTACTGAACAGTAGTCTTCCTACTCTGGAAATACCTCTGTCCAGTGGCTAACTTTCCATCTCTTAAACATCAACTGTGCTTCCTTATATGTTTTATCTTCCACTATTAGAATCTAAGCTCCTTGAGGATGACTGCCTTGTTTGTTGATATTTGTATCCATAGTCTTTTAAAGCACATTGCCTAGCATATAGTAAGGGCTTTAGTAAATGTTATCATTGTCATAGATTCTTTTTTTCATAGATAGTAATTGGGGATGATGAGACATTTCAGCTGAGCCATGAAGAGAACTATGGATTCCAAGAGGAAAGTGCATTCCAAGAATAGGTGATAACATATATAGGCACACACAGGTGGGAGATGCAAGTTAGAACTGTTTGGCTGGAACATAAAATGTGTGAGGGATAAATAACAATGTGAAATAAGCCTGGAAAGATAAATTAGAGCCAGATTGTGAAGGCTTTAAATGACATTTATCATAGTTGGTTCATTATTCTTTTACTCTTGCTTTATATCACATCACCTCTATATTTCTTTGTATCTATGACCTTTTTAAAAAAATGACTGTGACAGTATCCAGTCACATCAGTGCAGTACAGTTTATTCAGCTGTTCCCTCGTATAGCCAAGAGGACTTTAAAAAAACAAAAAAACAAAAAAAAAACTTCTTCGAAGAGCATTCTTTTAGTCCTAGTAGTGGCATCAAAGACTGTGATCAGTTTCTGTATCTGTTTATTGTCAGATTGCTTATGAAAAAGCCTTGCCCCAATTTATCATCACTTTAGTGATGACTTTCTAACATCCAAAATAGGCATAACTCTTTGGCTAACTTATTTGTTCAACATTTTTTTGGTAGTTCTGTTAAATAGTTCTTTAGGTTTTTCAGCTATATCTGTGTATTCAGGAATTCCCTAATTTTTTCCCTTCCTAAAGAAGATACTTTATATATAGTGTTTTGGACCAGCCCTTGCTTTGTGTGGTTTGGTGTTTCAGGATTAGAATGAAATCAGGCTAACATTTAACAAATGAATTAACCCAACCTCATCTTGTCTTAGAAAGGACATTCACCTCATCTCCAGGACAGAACTCTTCCCCATTGCCTGGAAGGCAGTCCATATCTAAAGTGTATGTGGATTTGCTGGTCCTTGAGAAATTATTTAGCCTAAGGAGAATGGAATACCAGTAGTTCAGGATTTAATGCTGTAGGCAACAATCTTAGTTCCAGAGTTGTCTTTTGAAAAGTAAGGGACCTTCCATTCTAACTGCCAGAGGTCCTCATTAGATTAATAGTAAGTGTTCCTACAATCTTTGTACTCCAATCTATTCTTAATACCATTTTATAGTGGATTCATCATATAGGTTTCTCACTTTATTTTTTTATTTATTTGCTTGCTTGCTTGTTTGTTTAGGTTATGCCTTTAGTTTTCATTGTCTTAGCAAAATGATAAATTAGTCATTTTGGGAAGTTTAAAATTCATTTTGGAAACAAACATGGCCCTCTGAAATTCCACTTAGTGATGTAACATCATTGTACAATTGCCTAACTAGAATTTGTATTTCTGAGATTTGTACATAATTTTCATGTCTAATCATTACAAGAAGTCCCATCACAGTTCTCTATAGTGTTAAATTGTTTTCCCAGTGGAGTGAAAGGGAAGGAAAAATATCAGTCTCTTCTGCAGTTTATATTCAAATTATTTTAACTGATAGCTCAGTAGAGTAATAATCAGATGTTTTAGGTCAGTGATGGCAAATCTTTTAAAGACAGAATGCTGTGCGTGCGTCTCCCCCCCTCCTCCAGTACTGTGCCCTCCCTCAGAGACCATATTTTTGCGGTCTCCTCCTCCTACCCCCCAAATTATGTACCATAGGTTCACCATCATGGCTATAGGAGGCAGTTGGTGAGGGGAAAATTTTTTTTTTTAAAAAACTTACAGAGTTAAATAATATATGTATATGCTCAGGCAGGACTTAAAACCAAATCTATCTGATTTAGAGACCTGTACTATCTCTGATATCATGCTGTACCCCTATCTATCTTTTTGTCGTAGTGTATTTAATATATAATGATGGTGTTTGGGTTTTATAGCTTTGATAAGATCTGTTGTTCGTTTATTTTAGTCATGACAGATTTTGTGACCCCCTTTGGGATTTTCTTGGCAAAGATACTGGAGTAGCTTGCTATTTTCTTCTCCCACTCATTTTACACATGAGGAAACCGAGGCCAATAGAGTTAAATGACTTGCCTGGGGTCAAACAGGTAGTGAATGCCTGGTGCTGAATTTGAACTCAGATCTTTCCGACTCCAGGCCCAGATGCTCCATCCACCCTGCCACCTAGCTCCCCAGGCTATGATAGAAGAGATGAGTTAATCTTGAATCTCCTATTTTTAATGCCACACATTTTCTCTCTCATCCTCCCTCCCTTCTTCCCTCCCTCTATTGGTCATCCAGTATAATATTGAGGAAGCAGGAATAGTTACTTTGTATGCTTAGATTACACAACTCCTATTTCTTTGTCTGCAAATGTACAGATTGCTCTGTAAAGTTCTTTCCCTCTTCCTCAGAGTCACATAGCTATGAAACTTCTGAGGCCAAGTTTGGGCCAAGCCTGGCTCTCCATCCACTGAGCTACCTAACTGCCCCTTTAAGGTTCTTCCTATCCCTAAGAAACCTAGGCTCTCTGAAGTTAAATGTGAAGCAGGTTCTTTGCCTAAGATCAAGAACCTAGGATGACCTAAAAGGAAAGAAGCTTTTGAGTATTCTAACTCTTTTAAGTGACAGTGATCAGAGTAGTATGGAGAGAATCTAACCACAGAACTGTTTGACTTTGTTTACTGATAGATCTTAAATGAGAGCTCCCTTTTATAGAAAATGATATAATTTTCATTTCTGAAATTTAGCAGATCCAAAGATTGGAAAGCACTGTGTGTCTAGGAAAGGCTTTATTATTCCTATCTACTTTGGGGCAGGCATCTGGGTCAATTATTATGCAGTTCAACAACTAGCTACAGTTTACTTCATGGGGGATCTGAATAATTTTCCTGATTTTTGTGGACCATTTGGGCAATGCTCTGGGGAGGGAAGGCTTCAAGGATATAATAATTCTGATTTTCTAATGCAAACTTTTTTTTAAAGGTTAAGATGAAACCAGAAAAACCATTGTAGAGGCTGGTTTCACAACAGAAAGGGTTTATGAACAGTCTTCCATTTACCTGTTGTCTAGGTATGGAAAAACTTAAAGGCACTGGTGCTTTATTCATTTTTCTGGTAGATTTGTATTATCACATAAAAACTGGGTCTGTGAGAGAGATGTAAGGAAAGGATTTGAAGTATAAGATTCTGCCCCCAAATTTTAAGTTAAATATAGTTTAAGCCAAATTAAATGCAGAAATATTGTGGAAATAATACTTCCATTCTGTTGCCAAGTCCTGTCATTTTGGTCATAACATCTCTCACCTCACCTCATAATCTGGACTACTGCAATAACCTTCTAGTTCATCTCCTTGCCTTTTCCTTTCTAGTCAACTGTTGAAAGTTATTTTTTTACAGCACAGATCTGACTGTGCCTCAAAACACTGTCTGTGTCTCTATCGATCTCTTGGTTTTCTTCCCCTCCTCCCTTTTTCCCTCTTAATTTTATATTAATTCTAGTGGCTCCCTGTTACCTCTAGGATCAAATATGAAATTGCATGTTTTGGGTCCAGAGGCCTTTCTTTAAAATTGAGGCCAGTACCTCACAGGGTTGTCGTGGTAAGGGTGCTTTTAAACCCATTAATAGTTCTGGTGTATCATCCCTGCCACAAGAAGACCGAAGCTAGTGGACCTTTTGAGCTCTGAAGTTCTGAACTGTAGTGAGCAGGCTATGCCAATTAGTGTTTAAACTAAATTCATCATTAATATGATAAATTTCTAGGAGCAAAGAGCCATGGGGCCAGGTCAATTTTAGAATAGGGTCAAAAGTCCTTTGCTAGGTAAGTAATAAATGGCAAAATTGGGACACTAATGCATTGCTGGTGGAGTTGTGATTGATCCAATCATTCTGGAAGGCAATTTGGAATTATGCTCAAAGGGCTATAAAAGACTGTCTGCCCTTTCATCCAGCCATACCACTGCTGGGTTTATAACCCAAAGAGATAATAAAGAAAAAGACTTGTACAAAAATATTTATAGCTGTACTCTTTGTGGTGGCAAAAAAAATTGAAAAATGAGGGGATGGCCCTTTAACTGGGGAATGGCTGAACAAATTGTGTTATCTGTTGGTGATGGAATACTATTGTGCTCAAAAGAATAATGATCTGGAGGAATTCCCTGTGAACTGGAATGACCTCCAGGAATTGATGCAGAACAAAAGGAGCAGAACCAGGAGAACGTTGTACACAGAGATGGATACACTGTGACACAATTGAATGTGATGGACTTCTGTACTAACAGCAATGTAAATGATCCAGGACAATTCTGAGGGACTTAAAAGAAAGAACACTATCCACATCCAGAGAAAGAACTGTGGGAGTAGAAACACAGAAGAAAAACATTTCCTTGATCATATATGGGGATATAATTGGGGATATAGATCTTGATACATGTAAAACCCAGTTGAATTGTGTGTTGGCTATGGGAGGGGAGAGAGAAAGAGTATGAATTAATGTAACCATGGAAAATTATTCTAAATCAAATAGATATTTTTTTAAAAAGTCCTTTGCTGATATGAATGATAGTTCCTCCTCTTGAAGACAAAATAAGAGAGACCAGGCTCAAAGGAAACCAAACAAAAATTCCTTAAGTTACATGGAATTACTATTAGGCCATGAGTGTCAGTGATGGGTACGATATTCTTAGGTGGTTTACAACCACTAGATTAAATGAGATGAAAATTCCCTGTGTCTTTTTGGAGCTTGGAGAATCTTAAGTTAAGCATTCTGCTTTGGTTTTGAAATAGCAGTTTGATACATGTCAAGAGCTCTGAACTTGTTATCAGAGAACCTACGACTCTGTGTGATCCTCTGGCAGATGATTTAATTTCTTGTCACCCCAATTCTACATCTGTAAAATGAGATGTAGATGTGGAGAACTGTGAATATTGCATATAGTATCAGATATGATTGATGTGTAGGTTAGTTTTACCAAGTTGCTTTTCTCTTTCCTTTACCCCATTATTTATGTTTGTTTTTGTTCCTTGCTCTAAGGCAGTGGTTCCCAGATTTTTTTGGCCTACCGCCCCCTTTCCAGAAAAAACATTACTCAGTCCCCTGGAATTAACTTTTTAAAAATTTTAATAGCAATTAATAGGAAAGATAAATGTACCTGTGGCCATCATTGCCTCCCTGGATCGCGGAAGCACCCACCAGGGGGCAGTAGCACCCACTTTGGGAATCAGCTGCACTAAGGGGATGGATCTCTAGATAGAAGGAGGGAAGGCATCTATTCTGAAATGAATGATATAGGAACAAAAAAGATACCTGTTTTTTAAAATGAAAGGTCTGTACTAGATGAACTGGAATATCTATCTCTTTCAGTTCTGTCTCCTAGTCAGCTTAGAGCAGTCTTCTAGTTAGCCCTTAGGAAATGAGAAAAACCTAACCTTACAATTTCCTTAGTTTGATATGTAGACTTTTCTTTACTCCTTATTCTTCAGATTTCTCTTTTTTATTCTCTATGTTCAGATAATATATCTCTGAGGAAAAAAAGTGTTTTTCTTTCCTCCTTTGAATGTACTCTAGGGCAGAAATGAGATTTGATGCCTGATATTATTACAGCTTAACTCTTTATGCTAGTTATCATGTTTTCAGGATAATGACCTTGCCCATCAAGTGAAAAATCAAGTGAAAACTTTGACTACTTATATTAGTGAGCTAAGCATAGTGGACTTAGCAGTCTTATAGGAGGAGTTGTAGGAGTCTGAAGACCTGGCTATTCAATACCAACTGAGGTTGAGTAAGTTTTATAGAAAAGGTTCTTGATGGAATAGTTTCATAATATTTGAGGAAACTTTGAAATTCTGAAAATATTAATTGTTCTGAGAAGATGGCAGAGTAAATAAAGCAGGGAGGAAATTATAATGCAAAAACCTAAAGGTAGGAACCAACTGGAACTATTAAAAAAGATTTGGTTATTGTATATGGCATCACATTTATTTTAGTAGATTGTAATATTGCTCCAGGAGTCTTACCTTTCAGTGAAAGACTAGATCTAGAGCTAAAAGAGACTTGAGACCATTTAGTTAAAGTTTTCTCTCATTTTATACATGAAATATCTTGGGTCGGAGAAGTTAAATGACTTAGGTGGGGTCACACAAATTGTAAATGGGAGAGCTAGGTTTTAAACCCTGTTAATTACAGTCTCATGAATTGCCTATTTAATTTTAATTTTTTTAATTAAAAAAACTTTTTAAACCAATTCCATGTAATAAGAAATTTCTACGCAAGTTTTCCAAAGTTATATGATCTAAATTGTCTTCCCTCCTTCTGGAACTGGCAAGCAATTCCATCTGGGTTATACATCTATTATCATACAAAACATATTTCCATATTGTTCATTTTTGTAAGTGAATAATCTTATAAAACCAAAACCCTAAACATATGCCCAAATAAAAAAGTGAAAAATTTTATGCTTTCATATGCATTCCTACTCCAACAGTTCTTTCTCTGGAGGTAGATAGCATTCTTTTTCATAAGTCTGTCAATTGTCCTGGATCATTTTATTGCTAATAATAGCTAAGTATCATAGTTGATCATTCCACAATATTGCTATTACTGTGTAGTGTTGTTCTGGTTCTGCATATTTCACTCGGTATCAGTTCATGTAAGTCCCGCTCTTTCTGAAATCATCCTTTTTTATTATTCCTTATAGCGCAATAGTATTCCATATATTGCAATTTGTTCAGCCATTCCCTAATTGTTGGACATCCCTTTAGTTTCCAATTCTTTGCCACCACAAAAAGAGCTGCTATAAATGTTTTTGTACAAACAGATCCTTTTCCATTTTAAAAAAAAAAATCTCTTTGGGATACAGACCTAGAAATGGTGTTACTTGATCAAAGGGTATATATTTTCTACACCTTTGGACATAATTCCAAATTGCTCTCCAGAAAACTTGGATCAGATGAACTGCTTATTTTGAACTTGATTTCCTATAGATATCTTATTTAACATGTTTAAACCTGAGCTTTTCTTTCCCACTCTGGATTCTTCTCTTCCAACCTTCCCTATTTTTATCTGGGGTACCACCATCCTTTCAACCTTTTAGGTTTACTTACACTCTTCCACTTTTCTGCTCTCCTTCAGTCACATTTATTCAGTTGCCAACTCTTGAGAATTCCATCTGTATATCATCTCTTGATTTTGTTCTTTCTCATTCACACAGTCACCACTCTACTTTTAGGTTCTTGTCAATCCTGCAGTAGTTGTTTAATTCATCTTCCTGCTTCCAATCTTTTTCTAGTCCTTTCTTCTCACAACTACCAAAATATTTTTAAAGCACAGATCCAACCTGTATCCAATAAGCTTCCAGGACTTTCCTCTTGTCTGCAGGATCAAACTTAGCCTCTTTAGTTAATGCCCATCACATCTTAGGTTCCAGACCACCTCAATCAAAGTGTCAAGCACCTAAGGTTGCCAGGCACTATATCTGAATACCAAAAATAAATACCTCCTGTCACAAAAGTGTTTTATTACATTGGGGAGTGAGGAGAGAGATAAATATTAGCGTAACATACACAAAAGAAATACAAAGTGGGGAAATCAGTAATGACTTTATCATAAAAAATGGTGCTTGAGTGGGTTATTGAAGGAAACCAACAATTCTGTTAGTCAGAGGAGAGATCATTTTGGGCATGAAGGATAGCATGAGAAGGGATATAAAAGGCTGGTTGGAGTATTGTAAAACAGAGGCACCAAACTTGTATCCTGTGGGCAGCTAGGCCTCAAGATAATTCTAGTTGTGAGACCTGGTCAAATCACTTACATTCCATTGCCTAACTCTTACCATTCTGCCTTGGAACTAATTAACAGTATTTATTATAAGGCAGAAAGTAAGGTGGTTTTTTTTTTTTAATGTAATTTTCAAGTTTAACCAGAAAAAAAATTCAGTATAGCCGAGATAATATTGTGATTTTCTAAGTCAATATGTGTAGCTGTTTCTTTTTGCGTTTGACACTATTGTTGTAAAGACTATATGAAGAGTAGCTTTGGCTGGAAGATAGCTGAGAAACATTAATGATAAGCTTTAAATACTAAACAGAGGAGTTTGTATTTATTGAACTAGGCAGGATATAATGGCTAGGCATGCTTTAGGAAAATTATTTTGTCATTTTTGTGGAGGACAGATTGTAGTGGGAAGAGACATGAGGCAGGAAGACTATGACAGTGGTCCTCATTCCTTTCAGCCAAGCTGAACTTATTGTTTTCTCAAGTAGGACATTCTATTTCCCATCTCTATGCCTTTGTATAACTCTTTTCCATGAAGGGAATGCACTCTCCAGTTTTTTTTTTACTTACTAGCTTTCTATACTAAGGCTTTCCTGATCTCCTTATCTTTTGCAGAGATTCTTAAATCTGTCATGGAGTCATGGAGAACCTCCCCACTTTCAGAATCTTTAAATGCACAGAATATGTAGGATTAAAGGGAAACCAATTTTATTAAAATAACATTGGAAAAATTGGAAATAAAGATCCTAGATGAATACCACCTGCTCTAATATTTCTTCTCTCCCACTCCCCAATATTATTTCATATTTCTTTAATGTATATTCTTTAAGTACTTTTATTTATATGTTTTTCCTTGGATAGATTGTAAACTTGCTAGGAACTTATGTGTCTAACACAATAATGGGGACTTTGTGTATGAAATGGTTGCATAAGCTGTCAGAAGATTTTTTTTTTTAAACTCTTAACTTCTGCTTTAGAATCTATACTGTGTATTGGTTCCAAGGCAGAAGAGTGGTAAGGGCTAGGTAGTGGGGTTGTGACTTATCCAAGGTCACATAGCTAAGAAGTGTCTGAGGCTACATTTGAACCCAGGACCTCCTGTCTCTAGGCCTCACTCTTAATCCACTGAGCCACCCAGCTGCCCCCTGAAGATATTCTTATATTGTTTGATTTTCCCAAACTTTTCTTTTCATTTCTCAGTGCCATCTCAAAACATTGTAATCCTCAGGTCTTGGAGTGGGATAGAGGCAAAATTAGCTGAACTAAATTTAGTCTATTGTTGTTTTCTCCTTGACTTTTTAGTATTTTCCCAAGTTACATGCAATAAAAATCATATTACATGTGTTTTCTGAAGTTATAATATCTGAATTGGGCTGCATGCCCTGCAAAACACCCCAGAACCCCCATTTTATCTGGGCTATACATGTATGATCTTGCAAAACGTTTCCATGTTCGTCATGTAAGAATAATCATCTAAAACAAAAATCCAAAAATAAAAACACACAAAATGGAAAATAGAGTGCTTTGATCTGCTATCAGATTCCATTAATTCTTTCTCTGGAGGTGAATAGCATTCTCTGTCATAAGTCCTTTAAATTTGTCTTGAATTGCTCAGAATAACTAAGTTTTTCACAGTTGGTAATTGTACAATATTGCTCTTACTAGATATATAGTGTTCTCCTGGTTCTGCTTACTTCACTCTATAACAATTCATGTAGGTCTTCCCAAGTTTTCCCAAGATTATCCTGTTCAGTCATTTTTATAGTACATTAGTATTCCATCACAATTTTCTAATATTTTCAGCCATTCCCCAATTGATTGACATTTCCTTCATTTTCCAGTTTTTTACCACCACAAAAAGATCTGCTAGAAACCTTTTTCTCCAAATAGGTCCTTTCCTTCCTTTTTTAGATCTCTTTGGTGTAGACCTATTAATGCTATTACTGAATCATGGTATTGCACAGTTTTTATAACCCTCTGCACATAATTTCAAATTGTTCTACAGAGTGACTTAATCAATTCACTCCATCAATAATGCATTAGTATCCATCCCAGTTGTAGTTGTGCTCATATAATTCCTGTGTTTGTCTTGGTAGGTAGATACCTAAATATTTTATATTATCTAGAGCAGTGATGGGGAAACTACGGCCCGCAGGCCAGATGCAGCCCCCTGAAATGTTCTATCTGGCCACGGGACATTATTCCTAACCTGACGAATACACTGAGTAGGATACAATACAATGAAACTTCGAAAGAGTTGCCTTAGAAACAGACTGACAGATGAACATTTCCTTTTCTTTGGCCCTCTCTTTAAAAAGTTTGCCCATCACTGGTCTAGAGTGATTTTAAGTGGAGTTTCTCTTTCTGACTCTTAGTGCTGAATTTTGTTGGAAATATATATAGAAATGCTGATGATTTATGTGGGTTTATTGCTAAAATTGTTAATTTATTTCCACTTGCCTTTTAAGTTGATCTTCTAGGATTTTTTAAGTATACATCCTATCATCTCCAAAGAGTGATAGTTTTAGTGTCCTAATTGCCTACTTTATCCTTTCAATTTATTTTTCTTCTCTCTTTTGCTATATAGAGGTGATAATGGGCATCCTTGTATCACTCCTCATCTTATTTGGAATGTTTCTAACTTGTCCCTGTTGCAGATGATACTTGCTGATGGTTTTAGATATAGTTTACTATTTTGAGTAATTATTCTTCTATTCTTATACTTTCTAGTATTTTCAATAGTAATGGGTATTGTATTTTGTCAAAGGCTTTTTCTGCATATTTTGAGATAATCATGTGATTTCTTTTGGTTTGGTTGTTGATATGCTCAATTATGTGGATGATTTTCCTAATGTGAAACCATCTTTGCATTCCTGGCATAAATCCTACCTGGTTATAGTGCATAATCCTTGTGATAACTTGCTGTAGTCTTTTTTTTTTAAATCCTTACCTTCTGTCTTGGAGACATTACTGTATATTGGCTCCAAGGCACAAGAGTGGTAAGAGCTAGGCAATGGGGGTCAAGTGACTTGTGTTATAATAAAAGGGAAACCCCTCTCTGATACTCCTATCTATTAGATGTAGATGTAGATGGAGTATAGAGAGAGGATGAGATGACACCTCTCCTTTATAACAGTTGCCCAGGCAGGATCCTTTAGGTCAATGGATGATATCCCTTCAGGACCCACCTGGGGTTAATTGGTATTATTTATTGGGCTTTTCAGCCTGGTAACGTTGTAATCTGATTGTGTGACTCCCTTCCCAAAGAAGCTTGAATAACCACTTCAGGAAGGTATTTTTAGAACTTTGGTTGTATTTGGCAAAGAAGGATAATGTATGGGATAGAGGTATTGGGAGACCCTAAATTAAATGATAGTAATGAATCTCTACACTGCAGGCAAATGAAAGAATCAAGATGATAGCTTCTCTCTGGTACAGCCTGGCCAGGGCCACACCAGAGCAGGCAAACTGCTGTATAATCTTTCAGCTTCTTCTTCAGTAGATATTAAGCCTAATCAGTTTGAAATATCCACCCCTTTTTCCACCCTCTTCTTCTCCTGCCCACTTCCTGGATCCCTCCTGGGCCCTGGGAAACCTAGATGACTAAGATGATTGGCTTCCTAGGATCTAGGGGCAGTAGAATCAGAGATGGTGGACTGATATAGGTTGATGATGGTACAGGAACAACAGGAGGAGCTTGCAGGGTTGAGTTTGCAAGTCTCAATTTTCCCCAAAGTCCAGGATCCACTGATCTCCAGTCTCAGGGAGAGGTAAAGACCCAAGAACCTCTGCCAGGGCTACCAACTGCTCTATCCTCTGTCCGCATGCCTCTCTGGGAACATTCCGACATCCAACTGATCCACTTGTCAATCACCGAGTGAACTCCTAGCTCCCAGAGATTCAATGTAATACTTGTCCAGGGTCACACAGCTAGGAAGTGTCTTGAGGCCAGATTTGAACCTAGGACCTCCCGTCTCTAGGCCTAGCTCTCAATCCACTGAGGTACCCAGCTGCCCCCTTGCTGTAGTCTTTTTGCTAGTCTTTTAAGATTTTTACATCTATGTTCATTAAGGAGATTGGTTTTTAGTTTTCTTTCTCTGTTTTTGGTCTGCCTGGCTTTGGAATCAGTACCATATTTGTGTCATAAAATGAATTTGGTAAGACTCCTTCTTTGCTCATTTTTGTTTGCTTTCTTTTTTCTGAGATGGGATTATTTATTTCCTCTTTTGTTAATCTAAGCAATTTATATTTTTGTAACTATTCACCCATTTCGCCTGGATTGTCATATTTATTGCCTTGTAATTGGGCAAAAGTTTCTAATAATTATTTTAATTCCTTTTCATTAGGTGTGAGATCACCTGTTTGATCTTTGATACTGTTAAAGTTCTATGTAATCTTGACTGTGGCTCCATGTTACTTGAATTGTTTCTTTTTGGTTGCTTGCAGTATTTTCTCTTGGGACCTCTGGAATTTGGCTATGATATTCTTGGAATTTTCCTTTAGGAATCTCTTTCAGGAGGTGATCTTTCAGTTTTTTATTTTACCCTTTAGTAAAATTTTTTTTGTCCCCCCTCCCCCCTTTTCGGCTTTCAGGTAGTTCAATAATATAATTTTTTTTGTTTCAATAATTCTGAAATTATTTCTTCTGGATCTATTTTCTACTTTGTTTTTCTAATAAGATATTTCTTATTTTATATTTTTTCCATTCTTTTAACTTTTTTTTTCCTTGATGTCTCAGGAAGGTCATTAGCTTCCACTTGCCTAATTCTGGTTTTTAAGGTATTTTATTTTTTCATTGTGCTTTTAAACCTCATTTTCCTGTTGACCAATTCTTCTTTTTGAAGAATTCTTTTCTTCAGTGGATTTTTATGCCTCCTTTATTTAGTCAATTACGCTTTCTAAGTTGTTTCCTTCTTGCATTGCTTTCATTTCTTTTCCCATTTTTCCTTTGCCTGTCTTATTTGCTTTTTGAAATCTTTTTTTTTTTTAAACCCTTAACTTTCGGTGTATTGTCTCATAGGTGGAAGAGTGGTAAGGGTGGGCAATGGGGGTCAAGTGACTTGCCCAGGGTCACACAGCTGGGAAGTGGCTGAGGCCGGATTTGAACCTAGGACCTCCTGTCTCTAGGCCTGACTCTTAATCCACTGAGCTACCCAGCTGCCCCCCTTGAAATTTTTTTTTAACCTCCTCCAGGTTCTAAGACCAATTTGTATTCTAAATTTGAAATTTTTCATGTACCTGTTTTGATCTCTTTGTCCTTCTCTGAGTTCATGCCTTTGTTCTATCATGTCTTAATAATTTTGTTAATAAGTTAGATGTTCTGTTGTTTTTTTGCTCTTTTCCCTAGTCCTTTTTCTTCACTTTTATTTTTATCTGAAGGATGGGCTCTGTTCCCAGGGTAGAGGGGCAGTGTTGAACTTCAGTATTTTCTTGCTGTTACCCTAATATATAGTACTGGGTGTCTGTAAGTTTTAATTCTTCTAAGGTGGTATGTTGATTTGTGGTCTGAGAGTTCTAGAAGCTACTTTACATTGCTGATTCAGTCTTCCCTCAAATTCTGCTTTTGGTTTGCAAGGCTAGAGCAAAAGAGCAAGAATATCAAGGGAAATAAAAAAAAATGTAAAGGATGGGGGCGGGTTTTGATGAGGCTCACAACTTCAAGGAGTGGGAAAAGTGTTTTGCTCTTGATTTAGTCAGTCTCTGTCTCATTGCTGCTCTTGGGCTGGGTTCAGAACTGTGAGCAGTTGGGAAAAAGGGGCCTCATTTTGTGAGGCTTTCTTGTGGACTATACTCCATTTTCACCAATAAAAGAGATCTCTTCCCTACCCTCCAAGTTATCTTCTGTAGGAAGATTGCCTCACCCCAACCTTTTGTTGTTTCTGCCACTCATGTTCATTTTTGATGTTACTTTTAAGGTTGTTTGGAGGGGGTTTATGGAGAAATTCTGAGGCCTCTACTTCACCCCTTCTTGATGATATTATATTATTTTGACTATGGTTTAACTTGAAACGCATGTTGAAATATCACTGCTTTTATTTAATCAATTGAAAATTAAGTTGCAAGTGGAATCATCTATGTCAGTAATGGGCAAACTTTTTTTAAAGAGGAGGCCAAATGAAAGGAAAGTCTGTTTCTAAGGCAACTCTTTCGAAGTTTCATTGTATTGTATCCTACTCATTGCATTCAACAGATTAGGAATAATGTCCCATGGCCAGATAGAACATTTCAGGGGGCTGCATCTGGCCTGTGGGCCGTAGTTTGCCCATCACTGATCTATGTATATCTTTCCATCAGTTTTTAAAAGAAATTAAGGAACAGATAATCTTCATTTTTTCATAAGTTTATAAGCTCACAGTTGATTCGGTGATTAAGTGAAAGGCAGTACTAGGCTTAAAGCTTTATATGTTCTCTTTTCTTAAAGAACTTTGGGCAACTGATGTAGCTTCAGAAACAGTTAACATAGATGAATCAAAAGTTAGTCATAAATCACAATTTAGTTTATCCCATTCTATATTATCTTTTTAGATTGCCCCCTGTAATTGATACTTTGTCACTAATCTTTACTTTTTCTCTCTACTAGCCAGTTCTACTATCTACAAACATTCCCACATCTCCTTAAAATAACCTTCACTTGATCTTTTGGTTTCTTGCTAGTTATTTTGTGGCTAAGTTCCTTGAGAAAAAGTTGTCTCTTATCAGTACTTCCTTCTAACTTCATTTACTCTTATTAGATTCTTTGCAGCATCGCTTCCTATCTTATTATTCAACTAAAATATTCTTCCCAAAGTTACCAGTGATGGATTAATTGCAAAATTGAATTGATTTTTCAATACTTAATCTTAACTTCTCTGGAGCCTTTGACACTTGTTGATCATCTTTTCCTTTCTTTTAGATTCTTTTGACACTAATCTCCTGGTTTTCTTCTCAAATGTCTGTCTTTTCTCTAATCTCCTCTTCAGCCAGTTCATATTCACTAACCATGTGTTTCCTTTAAGAGAATGTTTTGTCCCTTTGGCATTGTTCCTTAGAGCTAGATGGTATTATTTAGTGATCCACTCCCATGGAATCAGTTATCATTTCAGTGCTGATAATTTGTAGATCCAGTCCATACCTCTCCTAACCCCTAGTATCATCTGTTCCTACCAGGCGTCTTGAACTAGGTATTCAAAAAGAAGCTGTTGATGCTGTGGATAAAGGGCTGGACCTGGCTTTAGGAAGACCTGAGTTCAGACTTCTTCAGACACTTAACCTCTGTTTGCCTCAGTTTTCTCAATTGTAAAATAAGTATAATATCTTACCTCACAGAATTGTGAGGATAAAATGATATAATGCATTTAGTATATAAATACTTCGTTATTATACAGTCATGCCCATTTCTTTGTGATTGCGTATGGGGTTTTCTTGGCAGAGATACTGGGGTGGTTTGCCATTGTCTTTTCCAGTGGATTAAAGGCAAACAAAGGTTAAGTGACTTCAGACTCAGCACTCCATCCATCTAGCTGTGTGTGTGTGTTTGTTTGTACATGTACACATACATACTAGCTCTTTGCTATAACCAACATCCAAAAAAGAACTTTTCCTACATTCCCTTACCTATTCTGATTTTCCTCTATTACTCTATAGCAGCATTGGCAAACATTTTTGACTTCTCATGCCCAAACTAACTTTGAGTTGCCTATGAGCCCTTTGTATTACCCCAAAGAGTGGAGAGAGGAAGTACTTGCATTGGGTGTCTGGTCAGAGGGGTAGAGCATACAAAAATGTCCTTAGGCCCTATGGAAGGGGGGAACAAAGCAGCTCCCTGTGCCAGCTGGGCACACATGCCAATTTTTTGCCAATGGTGCTCTTTGGGCTACCACCACTCATCCTCCTAGATCCCCAACCCATATGCTATTCTACTTGTTCTTATCATTGTGTCTTGAATTTGAATATGCCTACTTCTCTATTCTGATGTGGCAACTTCCTTGCTCAAGCCTTCACAACCTCATTGTCTGGACTATTGTAATAACCTGGGTTTAATGTAATTATCATCATTAGTGGTTTTTCTTGTTTATGGTTTCTATCCGTAGTACTCAGCTGCCAAAATCATCTTCCTAAAGCAAATGTGTGACCATGTCTGTCTGTGTTTCCCACTCCCTCATTCCTCCCTATTATTTCAAGGATCAGATATAAAATTCTCTATTTGGTTCTTAAAAATTCTTCACCACCTGATCTCTTCATAAACTTTGTTCGAACTCAATGAGAGAAGAAAGTAGCATGGAGATAAATTTCAAGACTTACCATGACTGATGGAAACTGAAGATGAATGAACACCCACTGACTGCATGTGTGTCCCATTCTGGGGTGTGTGTGTGTTTGTACATGTGCACATACATACTAGCTGTTTGCTATAACTAACATATCCAAAAAAAAAAAAAACTGAATACCTTTCCCTCCAATCCCCCCTCATCTCCCAATTAATTGATTGTAAGCTCCTCTTTGTTTTTATTTTTTGTGTTTTGCATTGTGCCTTAGTTACTAAATTTTATTGACTGACTTTCAACTCTTTTTTTCCTAAGTGCAGGGGCTAACCATCAATTTGAGAATGGCTGAATAAGTTATAGTATATGATTGTAATGATACTATTGTGGTATAAGAAGAGGAGGAACTCAGAAAAACCTAGAAAGATTTACACGAACTGAAGCAGAGTGAAATAAGCAGAAAGAGGAGAACATTGTACAATGACGGGAATTCTTTACAATGAAGTAGTGTGAATGATAGCTATCCCAAAGGACTCATGCTAAAAAATGCCATCTACTTTAGAGAAAAGGCACTGAGGCTGAATCTAGACCAAAACAAACTTCTTTCACTCTCTTAATTTTTTTTTCTATTTAAGTTTCCTTCCACAAAAGGATTTCTATGGGAAAATGTTTTATGTGATCTATATGAGATTGCTTATCATCACAGGAGGGGTGGGAGAAGGGTAACCTTCAGTACTGAAATAGGTAGATGGGAATACCAAAATACTAAATACACACAAGGGTGTTAAACACAAAAGAGACCACTCCCACAAACCCACAAGTGATAGGACACTCAAGATAACCTACACAAAGGATGTGGGAAATAGGTAATGGGCAAAGTACATACTCAAGCTGGTAATGGCAGTTGACAGTTTACTGGTCACCGGCCTAGCCAGGGAATCTCAGGTTTTGGAAGGTATCTAACAGTGGGCTCTTTCCTGGGGTAGAGGAAGACACAGGAAGTAAATAAAAAAGTTTAATAATGAGTTTTAGGGTTGGAGATGTAGGGAAAGGTCACACTAACACTAGGTATCTATGGACAGACTCCAGGGACTGGAAAGGTGGAACAAACTCTACTCTGTGCTAACACAGGCTGTCAGGTCCAGCTTGGCAGGTTAGAAGGGGAAATGGATGTCTCACAACTGGGTCCTCCCCAGCTCCAGAAATGATCTAAGGTTTTTCAGGAACACAGATCCACAGCAAGTAAAATCCACAAAGAGATGAAGACAGGGAGCTGAACCAGTCTGGATGCCCACCAGAGCTAAGTTCACTGCTCAAACCCGAACTTCCACAGGATAGAGGTTTCTTGTAAGAGACAAATCCACTTTTCTGGGCTCTTCACTGGAGACAGTTAAAAAACCACCAAACTGCTTCAGCCATACCAGAGTCTCTCTCAGGAAAAATAAAACTTCCTTCCTTCTCACTATTCCATGATTGGAACTCTCCAGCACTTGCCCGACAGACCTGGCTACTACTTTATAGTAAATGTCTAAAATTCTAAGGATTTATATTTATATCTTTATATCCTACCTTATAAATTTGCCTATAAAAATACTCAATATACTTTGAAAAAAGTTGGAAACTTTTTACATGTAACTGGGAAAAATAAAATCTGTTTCTTCCATCAAAAAAAAAATCAACCCTTCTATTTTCAAATAGGAATTTTGACAGAATGGAACACTTAGCTGGGCAAGCTTGGAAATTTGTGAATTACAACATCAAAGACCTTTAATACCAAGAGCACTCACTATTCCTCCTCTCACTTTACTACACCCCACCAAAGCCAGCACAAAGCTAAATCCCCTGAGATTTTAGAGCAGGGAGTCTTGCAGATGTATTAACTGCCCAGATTCCCTTGCTGCCTTTTAAGAAATAGCTGGAGAACAGTAGGGGAATAAGACAGGAAGAAAGTGGTTACACCTGAGCCCAATCTTTAAAAAAAAAATTGATTGGGAAGAAAGAAAAAGATAAGAGTTAAACAAGCCACTGAAATTTTATGCTCAGGACCCCCCCAATGAAAAAGCAAAATTCCCCAGGGGTGGCCAGATTCTTTTATTTGAAAAGACTCCAAGGGAGAAGCACAAAAAGAAGGGAAATAAAATTATCAAGAAAAGACTAATGAAATTATCTCTGAATTGTTATGGTAGGAGTAGGTACATATTTTATTTAGATCACTTTCTCTTAAATTAGCAGGGAAGCCATTCTCAGGACGAGGTTGGTCCTGTGTATTATAGCTATAACCTTTTACAATGGCATCCTCCATGATCTTGAACTATAACAAATTTAGCCTATGAGAAGGTAGGATTCCTCAGACTTAAGAGTTCTCACTTAAAATATGAAATCAGTCATAAAGTTATTCTGTTCTAATCTTGATGATTGATGCTTTTAGGCTATTATAGTAGTTCAGCCTCTGAATTGGAATGCAATGATACATTTCTGGGCCATAAAACATTTTAACAAAAATGTACCCAATCTAAAATAGAATAGTAAGGTGTTGGTTCAGGGGGATGAAATTTCCTCTCAGCTTCCATAAATATCTAGTACCCTTTTAGGGGGAGGTATGCTGACCGTCCTGACTTTGAGAATTTCATCAAGCCTTCAATGCAGGAAACTTTAATCAACAAGGACCCTATACCAATGGTTCAATACCTAGTGATACTTAGTATCACAGACTAATTAGTTCTTAAAAGAGAAACTGGCCCAACCTATTTAAAAACAGATGCTTTCCTACCACAATATAAAAAGATGCACTTAAGAAGTAAAAAAAGGATATAAAGGAATCACTAAAGGATAAAAAAGGTCTTTAGGAATTAATGCTAATACTAGTGGTACAGCTGGGTGGTTCAGTGGAAATGGGAGATCCTGGATCAAAATCTGGCCTCAGATACTTCCTAGCTGTGTGATCCTGGGCAAATCATTTAACCCTAATTACCTAATCATTACAGCTCTTCTGCTTAGTATTAGTATTATAGTAATGCTATAGTGATACTTAGTATTAATTTAAAAATTAATTAAAAAAAAGTAAACTTAGTATTGATCCTAAGATGAAAGATAAAGGTTTAAAATTATAATAGTAATAATTGCTAACATTTATATAAAATTTAGGGTGGCTAGGTGGTGCGGTGGATACAATGCTGACCTGGAGTCAGGAAGACTTGAATTCAAATCTAACCTCTGACACTTTGAGACTCTAGGCAAGTTGCCTACCCCTGTTTGCCTCAGTTATCTCATCTGTAAAATGAGTTGTAAAATGGCAGAAAACTCCAGTACTTTTGCCAGGATATAGTATCACAAAATTGAAAGAAAAAGACAAAGATTATAGCTTTTAAACTTAACATGCTGAATTTATATATTTAAAAAATTAAAAATGTACATAAAATATTTGTGTCTTTATATAAAATATGTACATATTTTTATTTTTCTGTTCATTGTATATGTAAATGATCAGAGCCATTGTCCATATGGGAGGAGATGTGATCCTTGATGAGGATAGATTTTTATGCAGTATCTGGTCTGGGGAAAAGATTACACTTTAGGAATTACACCTTTGAGAACAGTTTATCTCTCCTGTGAGAAAGGTTAAAGTCCCTAAGGTCAGTCATCCTTGAAAGCCAGAGAATGTTTGCTATGATCTTAGGAATGGAGACTGAACAGGAGAAAACACAGGAAAAGACTTTGTAGCTCAGACCTAAGCAATGAACAAGATTTTTTGGAGCAGCATGATAAGCTGACATTATTTCCTTCATGAATGGGTAATTTCAAAGAGCTAGATATTTAAGGGAGGAAAAATGAATGAGGCTAGTTCATAGAAAGAGGGAACTCATATCTCGTATTTCAAAAGTTTTAACTCCATGAAGGATTCTCAGAGAATAAAGAAGGAACAGATAAAGAAATGAGAATCAGAAAATAAAGATGGGGGAAAAAAGAGACATAATCAGAAAAAAGCCAAGGTAAACATTTTTTATTGGGGAATAAAAAAGCAAAATACTAACAAAAAAGGTTGGAAGGGGAGAAAAAAGGGAAGGTCTTCAACTATTCAAAAAGGAATACTTAGATGGGAGAGGGGAAAAGAGATCAAAAAAGGGTTTGGAATTTGGCCAGGTGTAATTGTTGATAGTCCAAGTAATGGTAAAAGATTATGAAGTAGTTTAGAGATTGAGCTGGTTGACCATGGGATTGAGAAGAGAGGAAAATTTAGGCAGCATAGGAAAAGAATCCATTTGGGGAGGAAATGTAGGTGAAGAGTTAGTGGTCCCTAAGGCAGGAAATGAAAGAATGATACAAGATTATGCTCAAGTCTTTCAGGGTTCATGAACATGGAATTAGAACATTTGTGGATGTTGGCAAGATCTAGGACATGATTAGTTTTCTATCTTAAGTGGATTAAAGGAAGACTAGGTCATGATAATGAGTGGATTGAGGATTTGTCTTTAATATGAAGAAAGGAATTTGGCTAAATTACTTGAGCAATAGTATTTCCAGTACCTGGTATATGGTAGGAGCTCCTTTATTGTTTGTCAAGTTTAATCAAATTGTCTACAGTCCTCCCTCTCCAATGAGTTCCTTTTCATGTATGGACTTGACAACAAAAAACCTCACTCTCGTGTAATTCTGAGATACTTTTGTGTAATTCTGAGATACTTTTAAAGCCAATAATCAATTAGTATTAGTAATATAGTAAGGCCCTCTGAAAATCTTAGAAAGTGCCTTTAAGATTTTCCTCTAAATAGCACTGGTTGTCTTCATATAATACTTCATCATCCTATAACTCATCTACTTTTTCTTTAGTTACAACATTCAACATATATTCTTTAAAATCAGTTTTTCCTTTAATTGCTAGTATTTACAATAGCATTAAGTGATATTTTTTTCATTGTTAGTGTATGGTATTTCAGCAACATGATGGATTAAATAGGTTTTGTGGGGGTAGCCTAGGAATCTTACCACCATGTTGAACATTGCAACTATAGAACTGTGTGTTCCAAGTTCCCAAATAACATTTAGCACACAACCTGTTTGTGAATTAAGGACTGAATGTATTCCCTTGGTTTTGCCCTCCAAGTAATTAGTTTGTTAGCCAGCCTCCAAAAGTATCATCAAGAGACTTGGTTCTGAGTAACTGTTTAGAAAAATAACTGTATTAATAGGCCCATTTCTACTGATACTAGCTAGGAAAGTTACATTAAACTAGTGTTTAATCTGACACAAAAGGAATAGCCTCAGCAAAATGTTGGCAGTTCTTGTAACATTTCAAGCAAATTGAAGCCTTTCAAACTTTGGATCTCTTTCATGAAATATTTTCACCCCAGAAACCAAAAAAGGGAAGCATTTAGTTATCATATCCAACAAATCCAATGTCACTTAAGAACTGGATTTTTGATATTGACTGTGAAACCATAGAATCACAGAATTTCAGAGGTGAGGGGATTACTAGAGCAGGAATGAAGTGGTTGGAAGGAAGAAACTAATTGCTCCTAGAAGTGGAAGAAAACTGACTATAATCTGACATGCATCCTTGATGTTAAGAAGAATGTATCACAAAGTTGAGAGAAAGGAAGGAGGGACCAAATATAAGGTCATCAATTTGGGTAGAAGATGGACAAATTGCTCAGAAAGAATTTACTCCAACTTACACACCTGAGGAAATCAAGCCTCTCAGAGTAGCGGTTTGATTCTAAATTCTCTGGCATAGGAGCCATTGCCCTTTTCACTAAAGATTAAAATATTCTGCCCTACTAAGATGAATTGTTCTTACTGATAGAGAATGGAAGCTCTTTGAGGTCAAGGAGTGTTTGACTTTTTTCTATCTCCATTGCCAAATGCAGTGTATTCTACACAACAGTATCTTAATAAATAGTAATTTAATTTTAGTCCTTTAAATCACTGTTGGCATTTGATCATCTTATCATCGTAGGCTATTCTTGTGGAAAAGATGAAAAGAGGTGGACTAGATGATAATATAATTAGATGGATTTGGAGCTAATTATAGCTAGGTCCAATTAATGCAAGTAATCATTCCCTTTGAGGTCACATTGAAATTTGCACTGCATATTTCCATTGATCTGAAACTATTAACCATATTTTAAAATAATTTTAACTTGAAATAATATGAATTTGAATTCATATGACCACAAATTGGGACATAGCTGTAGATGGATTCCACACACTGCTTCATTTTGAGTGGAAATCTCCAAGAGAGTCTACTTAGCTTATTAATGTTTGACACTTTTATCAGAACTTTAGTGAAAATATTTTTAGATGCTATATTCCTCCAATTTGCAGATGACAACAAAACTTGAATGAATAGATAACACTGGATAATTGGACCCACTAGGATCCAAAAGATCTTGATAGGCATCCTTGACATTGAAGAATCTAATCAGACAAAATTTAGCAGGGGGAAATGAAAGTCTTGTATGTGAATTCAAAATAATCAATTTTACTAGTGTAGGATTTGAGAAGCATGGCTAGATATCCATCATTCCAAAAAAGATATGGGGTTTTACTGGAATGTATGTATATGAGAGAGCAGTATGATGCCAAAGCCAGCAAAGCTTATATTAAATCTTGGGCTCCTGGAAGAGATAGGTTGTAGGGCTAAACAGGTAGGTTTCTTTCTCTACTTAGTCATACCACATCTGGAGTATGGTGTTCAGTTCTGGAGGCCATAGTTTCAGAAAGACAATAAGATGGAAAACACCTGTAGGAGAGAACATAGGTTTTACATATAAGGAACAGTTATAGTTATGTTTAAAGAATAGCAGATTTGGGGTGGGGGTGGGGTTAACAGTTAGTTTGGACATGATTGTTATTTTCAAGTACTTCAGGTATGGTGATAGGAGCAAAATCAGCTAAGATCTCTTTCATGTAGGCCATGCTAGTTTCTCCTTATAAAGTAATAAAACCTTCCCAGCGATTAAATTAGTGCAAGGCACTAAGACTTGAACTATTAAAGCAACTCTCTTCTTTCAACAAGTACAAAAGCCCAGCATTCAAGGAGTTCAGAGCTGAGGAGTTTAATAACATAATTTTGTTTAGGTGTGTCACCATGAAAAGTGAGGATGAGGGAAGCTGCACCTAAGCAGATTAATGCTATATGTGTCCTTGATGACTATTCTTTACATGTTAAACAAATTTCTTTATGTTCAATATTGGATGGACTATGAGTGAATCTTTTATTTCAATCTTACACCTGAATTACTTGACCTGCTTAAGTCAGACCTGCCCTAAAACATTGGGCTACATGATAAAATGTGCTTATTTAGTCTTAAATTGTAGGGCTAGGATTACTGGCTAGAATCTGCAAAGAGCCATATTTAGACTTGGTATCAAAACAAAACTTTTCTAACAATTAGAGTTGACTAAAGTTGATTGGGATGCATTAGGGGACAGCATTGATGAACTTTTTTGAGATTGCTTGCTCAAACTGCACTCCCATCCCCATTCCACACAGCAGAGGGAGGAAATGTTTGCATTTAGCTGCTGGGCAGAGGGAATGGGCATGTGAAAATTGTCTTCCACAAGGTGGAGAGGAGGAACGGAGAAGTCCTCTCTGTGCCACTGGATACATGCGCAACACCTTCCCCAACACAGCAGTAGGAACTCCTATTGGGGATTTTCCAACAGATACATAGATGTGTGCTTTGTGTCTATTTAGTATCAGACCTCATCTGAAATAGATTTAATAGTGGGAAATTTTTTTCAGGTACAGTTTGTACTAGATGACTCTCAAATCCTCTTATGTGTACTTGAAAGCCTGATTCTGAATTTTTGACTTGACATGCTTTGAAAATTTTTATGCTTTTAGATGTTGTATTCACAGATTTGTATCATGTTCAAATTTGACAAAATGGCCATTTATACCTTAATGTAATTGATAAAGATGTTCAACTGGACAGGCAGACCAAACAACTATTAATGATTATTTTGGGGGTTTGGTCATTCAACAGCTAAACACATTTAATTATACCAGTGATGGGCAAACTACGTCCTGCAGGCCAGATGCAGCCCCCTGAAATGTTTTGTCCGACTGCAGGACATTATTCCTAATGTGAGACTACAACGAGTAGGATACAATACAATGAAGCTTTGAAAGAGTTGCCTTAGAAACAGACTGACAGATGAGAGTTTCCTTTCCTTTGACCTTCTCTTTAAAAAGTTTGCCCATCACTGAATTACTATTGTCTAGCTTTCATTTCTCTAACTTGTCCACAAGAATTACCTAAGAAACTTTGTAAAATGTTAGGCTAAAATTAAAGTTTAAGTTACTGTTTATGGCATTACTGAAAAGATTAGGCAGATGTGACCTTATTATTGATGAAGTCATACTGATCTTTTGTGATCACCAGTTCATTTTCTAATTCTCCTACCCATCCTTTTAACAGTAGAGTCTGGAGTTTAGCCAGGAATCCATATTTTCTTATCTTCAGTGCTTTGGTTCTAATTCTCCAAAATCTTCCCCACTGTGGCTCACTTAACTCACATTTTTGAAGTTTTATCTATTCACTTGGCTTTAGTTCATCTAATTTGAACTTATCAAGTGCAATAAGGGGTGCTCTTTTTTGTTTCCTTACCCATTTTTGTTTGATCTTTAGCACTGTTTATTTTCTTTTGTGGAGGAAATAGAAGCAAAAATTAGAGTGGAACCTTCTCACAACATTCTCTTAGACCACTTTGTTCATTCCCTTCTCCCTCTCCCTTCTCTTACTATAGTTATTTTGTTTTTTTAATCCTCTTTCCTAGAGCCCTTAACCTACTCGGCTCCCCCTAACACCTTTCTCTAATCTACTCCCTTCCCTGAATTTTAACTGTGTAAATATTTTTATAGAATGTTACTGTGCTTTAATACTTTTATCTTCCTAATTATCTGTCCTAGCCTTGATTTTCTGCTTATGTCATTTTAAAATTCCTTTCATTAGCTATCCTTCATCTGGATTGTGTTCTGAGAATTTTTTTTTAAGCTTCATATCCTTGTGGGTGACTGTCTCTGAAGAAGTTTCATTCATGAGAGCCTATTTAACCCTTCTTGGAACTCTCTGAAATGAGTCAACTATTATTGCTAGGAAAAGAATATTAGACTATACTGATGAGCTGAGATTGCACTAAATTCCACTAGGGATATCTTAGTAATGTTGGAGTCATATAAGCATCTAGACATTGGAGAATTATTTGGAATAAGACATCACTATCTAGGAGCTCTATAACTAATTAGAAATCTTGTACTTATATCAAAAATCAATTTTGCTTTAGTTTTTGTTTTTCTCTTATTTAGAAAATTCAATTTTTAGTTAAAGATATAAAATATTACTGCAAAGAAAGAAGATAACATGAGTAGAAAATAGTTATTCAGTTGAGCTTGTAATAATGCAAATAGATAGAACACTGAAAAACGAATTGAAAACCAAAATCTGTGATGTAGGTCAGAGTATTTACCCACATCTTCTCTTAAGCTATTAACACAAAATATGGAATGGTTGTTTCCTTTACAAATTTCTGTCATTCCTTCTTAATAACTAGTTTCTCCTTACTGGTCTGAGAATCACATCCAGAATAAGATCTTTTAAAAATTTCTACACCTTTTGAAGGATAATGTTTTCCTCATGACAAATCTGGGAAATGAGTGGCTACTTTGTTTTTGGCATAGAGCTCCAAAAAGGGAGTTGAATGATTGGTGTTTCTCATTCTTTTGAATAGTCCTGCTTATTATTTCAATCAATCAGAAAATATTTATTAAGTGCCTGTTACTTACTAGGCACTGAGAACACCTCTAATTCTGATTCATCACCCACTCTAGCACAGGTGGTTATGGACCTCCCAGAATTAGAGGTGTTCTCACCTTTGTTGATTAAGTCTACTTAATCTAATTATCATAAGATACAAAAAATAGTAAAAGATAATCCCTGCCCACAAGGAGATTATAGTCAATAGGTGAGAGTATCTATCTATCTATCTGTCTGTCTGTCTGTCTGTCTGTCTGTCTATCTATCTCTAAAACAAGCTGTTATACAGGATAAATAGAAAATGATCAAAGGGAGGAGAAAGCTCTGGAATTAAGTGGGACTAGTGAAGACTTACTGTAGAAGGTGGGATTTTATTAGTTAGAACTTAAAGGAAGTCAGGGACGTCAGGAGTTGGAGCCAGGTATGTGGGAAAGCCAGAATAAAACCCTTAAGCTGAGAGATGGAGTGTCTTGTTGGCAGGAGGAGAGGGTATGTTATAACAGAGAATTTTGTATTTGCTTCTAGAAGCAGTGGGAAGCCACTGGGGTTTATTTAGTTGTAGGCTTATGTTTGAGGAGATTCACCTTAGTGATTATGGAGAAAGGAATTAAGAGTGGGAAGAGACTTGAGGCAGGGAGACCCACCAGTAGGCTATAGCAAGAATCCAAACTTTTGAAGTAATGAGGATCTGAACTAGAATGTTAGCAATGTCAGAGGAGAGAAGGGGATTGATTAGAGGGGGAAAAAATGATGTAAAGGTGAAATCAATAAGCCTTGGCAACTGGTTGGATATGGGAGGTGAAGAGGTGAGGAATCCAGGGTGACCCATAAATTTTGAGGGACTGGAAGGATAGTCCTGACTTCTAAGAGAAAAGGTGAAAGGGTTTTAGGGGAAAGATAATGAGTTCTATTTTGGACTTAATGAGTTTAAGATGTTTATTCAGTTTGATGTGTCTGAAAGGTTAGAGATCAGCAGTGGTTTGGGGGCAGAATAGGTAGATTTAAGATTTATCAGCATAGATATGGCAATTAAATCCATAGGAGCTGATGAGATCACCAAGTGATATAGTATGAAGGGAAAGAGAAGAGGCCTCAGAACAGCTAGAGTTAAAAGGTATGATCTTGAGGAGGAGTAGCAAAAGAAACAGAGAAGGAACAATTATATAGTTAAGGAGAGAATGATGTCCCCAGAACCTAGACAAAAGAGATTATCAAGAAGGAGAGAGTGATCAATTATGTTAAAGAAAAGGTAGATTGAGAAAGAATAATTGGATTTGGCAACTAAGAATTCCTTAGTAACTTTAGAGGAAGCAGTTTTTTGGTGTAATGTCAGAAGCCATTCATCTTTAAAGGTTTTATTCACCCTGGGATTTGGAGGGTGAGGACAAAATAGAATAAAATTTTTAAGCTGAACCTCAAGATAATATGGATCTTAAGATAAAGGCAAAATTGAAGCTTATGTAGATTTGAGGAAGGAGAAAAATCATGAAAATAATATTTAAGGAAATTGAAGTGTTGTGAAAGGAGATTTGGAGGTGGGGGACCTCTGCTTAATTCCTGGCTCAGTTGTCTACGGTCATAAAAGTAGCAATCACCCCATTTGTTTTTTGTGTGTTTTAGTTTTCACTTTGTAAAAGCAGAAGACCAGATATTTGTATGTATTTTAGAAAGGCTGATTGGAATTAAAGTTGTTGTGGTATGCATGTCATCATGAGATAAGTGTCTATGCATAGTAGCAATTGTGAAAATTAACATGAAAGTGGAAACTCAAGAGATTGCAAATTTGAATGTTTTTGGCTTTGAAAGAAATAAAGAGGTTGACCTAGGATAAGGAGAGACAATGTTGAATTTCTCAGAATGGAGTAGTTAAGTTTTCAATCTCAGAACCAATAATTTCCCTTTTAGAGGAAGGCCAGGCCATGAAGGGCCATTTTCCCCCTTTATTATTTACCATGTAAACAGTTCAAAAAAAATTTTTTTTAAAAGAAGGGTGCTCTTATTTCTACCCTCCTAACACTAAAAGAGAAGAAATTGGGTAATCATGGCTAAATTAAGATATAGAGTAAATTAGTTCATTTTAAATTCTGCTGTGATTATCCAACATTCTGTTTTTAGACACCATGTATAGTTATTTATCTAAATGAGAGACAGTTGTTACCATCTTCCTTTCAGTAAAGTTATGTATCTCTTTTGGGTGTGTTAAAGTGCATTTTTGGACACAAGTTTTTAAAAAATAGTATGAATGTCATAGTCAGGAAGACTAGAAATGTACCCATTTATTCACCTTTGTTAGAACAGTTTTTCAGACAAAGTATGAGGTGAGAGGGAAAATAAAGCCATTCTTTTAGGGGGCAGCTGGGTAGCTCAGTGGATTGAAAGCCAGGTTTAGAGGCGGGAAGTTCTAAGTTCAAATCTGGCCTCAGACACTTCCCAGCTGTATGACCTGGGCAAGTCACTTGACCCCCATTGCCTACCACTTTTCTGCCTTGGAGCCAATACACAATATTGACTCCAAGATGGAAGGTAAGGGTTTAAAAAAAGAAAAAGAAATGACTGAACAAGCTTTTGAACATTTGGAATATTTGTTAAAGAATTCAGCAGTACCTCATTTTTTAAAATCCTGGGCTTTTCCTGGGTCAGAAGCCAGTTTGTGAATAAATTTTTGGGAATTAAGCATTTTGATTCCGATGGCTATTGTTGCTGAATTTATTTATTTTCTTCTTTTTAGGAGACACCGATCAGAATGGAGATGGGCAGCAGACCGAGCAGCTATTGTCAGCCGCTGGAACTGGCTTCAGGCTCATGTCTCTGATTTGGAATATCGAATCCGGCAACAAACAGATATTTACAAACAGATCCGAGCTAATAAGGTAGGGATTAAATGTCTGGTGTTTTTCCTCCCTTTTAAGAACGTTTCTTTTTGACTTTTAAGTGGCTATTAACTATGTCAAGAAGACTGGTTAACATGATGTTCTGATGCAGCAGCTTCATTTGTTTAGTGTATTGCTCCTTGTATTGCACAAACACTGTTGGTTTAGACATTAATTTGGACATGTGTTTGGAACATTTTGTTCATCTAGGCTGACAAGAGGGATCACAATTATGCAAAGGGGCTACATAATTTAAGCCAATGATTATAACCTTCAGATAAGTCAAATGTTATGTGTTGTAACTTTGTCTCATATGGTAAGGAAATATTCTATGTGAGATATTTGGATCTTCATTATTCCACCTTTATATAATCCTATTTCATTGTTGGAAGTGCTCTCTTACTTCCTTTACAGTCTGGCAAAAATAATTTTAAGCCTACTAGTAATTAGAGAGTGGATTTTTACAAATTCACCTTTCTAGAGGGGATAGGCTGATAGGATTTTAAAAATCAATGTTATATTATTTATAGTTAGAATTATGTTGCTTTATATCATTGTTATACACAGTTGCAAAAAGTTTGCAGGCTTAAGAGACATGAACTGCTTTTTCTTTTAGGAAATAAGGCATAATTGTAAGTTGTACTACATGAATACAACATTACCTGTAGTTTTCCATTCTTGAAAACATTTGTTATAGTGTTTTATGTTCAGATTGAATTTGAGTTGTGCAGAGATAAGCATAGAAAAGCGTGAATGAGAGTTTATGTGCAAGCGTGCGTTCTCAGCTAGCTCTGTATTTGATTTCCATGATTAACATCTGTTTGTGATTGCTATGTCATTGGGGTCTCTTGCTTCTTTACCATTTTGTTTAATCATTAAGATTAATTTTAATCAGCAGTCTGTTAAATGTGAGCTTAGTGTTTTGTATAAAAGACAAAAGCACTCTTGGTTCCTATTTGATAGCATTCTCAATTATTTTAGTCAAAAGCTCAGAGAGAATTGTAAAATCTTGAGAAAGATAACATGAAATTATTCACTAAATTTAATTGGATTCAGTCTATATTTGATTCTTCTCTTAGTTAAAGCAAAAACTCAACTGTCTCACCTGTGACTTCTGAACCCTTTGCTGAAGTTTTTGAACAATGGAGTACAGGCATCCGTACATAGGTACTTCATTTCAAAATAGTTTATAGCTAAAACATTGTGGCCTCTTGTTATGATCATGTGAGCTTTCATTTCATTTCCAGAAACAGAACTTGAATTATAAGAGTTTATTTCTAAATAGTTCAAATATCAATTATTATCTATCAAATACTTATTTATGCAAAATACATTTATACTTGATCTGAAAGCACAAGATGATGAAATATGCACTGTCTTTTCTGCCTCCTTTCCCCTTACAATTCATATTATCATAATCTGAGTATCTTAATTTTTAAGTGTTTATGATTAGTAATCAACTGATAATTTCCAGATTAGTGAAAAAAGGATTCTCTTCATGATAGGAAGCAATTATAATGATCATTTGTCTCTTTTTCATTTTTTGTTCAATTAGATAATTTGTAAATCTCTAAAAATATCCCAAAGATTGGGAAACAACCCCAGTTCTATTTCTATTACTAGTTGTCTATATGATTCATTTCCAAATTTATTTCATTTCCTTGCACCTCAATTTTCACCTTCACTTCTCATTGTGAGAAAATGATTTCAGAATATTTTTTTTTATTGTAGCTGCATTTATCCTGGGAATCTCTAGAATGACATCTAGGAACTGGTTATTCTGGAATTGCTTTTGGCTTTGTTGACAATTCTGGTTTTGTTTATGTCTGAGCTCTTATGTATCAGAGTGCCAACAAGAAGACAGTATACTGGGAATATTACTGCCAGCTAATATGTTAACAAATGCTTCCTGTAATTGCATTCTTATACTTGTCATCTTTTATCCAAATGAAAGATTTTTTCAAAAAGTACTTTGTCATCAATTTCTGTACTGGTCCAGATGGGACTAAAATTTTAGGGTGTCAGTCATTAATTACTGAATTTAATACATGAAGGATTTTTATCAGATTTGTGGGCAGAATTTTCAATTTCATAATCTGTTATTAGATTAGGCAGGATTTGGCTTCTTTGTGAGGTGGATTGAATTTGGACTTATTTCACTAGCTGAATCTAAATATCATGGTTGATTATAGCGCTGTTGCTTTTCCCCCTAATATTAAAAATACATTTTAAAGCATTCATTTAGTAGGAAATAATTTATGTTGAAACAATAGCAGCACTTAAAGACTGTCTACCTGTCTGTATTTCAGTGTCTTTATTGCCTTTCATTTGAATAAGGTTAGTTTTCCAACATCTTTGAGATGCCCTTTTTCCAACACTGATATATATTTTATCTTTGGGGAACATATCCTTTGCACAAAAACTATAGTTTTAATGGTTGCCATGGGCAGGTGCAATTGGTGTTTTAAAAAACATCAAAAATATTACTGTGCTTTGGAAGGAAACAAATTTTAGTTCCCTTATTCCTCTCCCTCTCCCCCCCCCCCCACTCTATAAATCATGTTTAGTATCATGCTGAGGGTATGGGGGTGGGGGGAATTGTATTGAAGATTCAAAAGGCATTATGAGAATTAGTTTAGTGCTGACGTCTCCTCAGATAAACAAATGTCAGTACAAAATGGGTATATTTTTCGATCCTTGATCCTCTCCATTTAATCAACTATATCCTGAAATTAACAATGTAAGTGGCTGAGGAGAGAAATGGGTGGGGGAGCAAGGAGTTATTAGGTTAGTCTTTACAAAAGGACAAATGACTTGGGGCAACAAATCACAAAACACCTCAGTTGTATAGAAACTAGTATAAAGAATGTGACCTTCCATCTTTAATGAAACTTATTTGTGGTAGTCAATGTCCTTGATTATCATATCATATCATATATCATATTGATATATTTGGTGATTGTTGATCTCAAGGTGCAACCTGAAGAGGAGTATGGAATTGTGTAATGTTTCCTTTCTTTTGAGAAGGAAAGTCAAAAGTAATTGTTATTTCTACCTCTGACAATTTTATTACCTTATTAGAAGTTACTAAGTTGAAGTACTCTACTTATCAACAAGAGTATTATAGATTTAGAACAAAAAGAGACCTTAGAAGCTTTCTAGTCCTCTCTTTTACATATTAATCTTTTAAGAGATTTTAAAATTTATTCTTCTCCCCTTCTGTGCTATCTTTCTCTCCCACCTTTCCTTGAAGCCTGAAGTGGGGGTGGGGGTGGGGAGGATGCTGACCATTCCAGGTCTTCGCTCGGCAAGAAATTCAAGTTCATTCTGGTTACTTTTGAACCATTCTACCTCAGGTTATTCTTTAGGCTTGATTTGTAAAAAGGCTTTTCTCATAGCTTCTGGCATATATAGAGGCACTATCATGGTGTGTTCTCTTATATTAAAAAATTAGAGGTGATTTTGTTTTTAATAAAATTTCATATTCTTGTGCCCTTTTCCTTCAGGGACTGAATTTATTATTTGGCTTTGATTGGTTACCTTTTCCTTTGGATTTTGGTCTTCTGAGATTTTACTGAAGTAAAGGAGATTTCTGAATTCCTCTGGGCACTATAATAACTTGAGAAAGTTGGTACATGGACCAGAGGAAATCTAAATCCCTTACCATTCATGTTTCCACTGGTCTTTTTATTTTGTTCCTCCAGCACTGTGACACTGGCAGTTCTGGAATATCATGGAGTATGCCAGTGTACCTATTAAATACCATTAGTCCAAGGCTGCTTAGCTGGGAGTTGGGGTGGGGACGAGGGTGTTGTAGTTATAGCTATAGCTCTATTATTAGAGGTCTATTAAGTGGCCTTAGCTTGCTGTGATCCTCGGGTCACTAAATTCTTTTGCCATAAGACTGTGCTCAGAGGGATTCCCCTCTCCCCCCCATTTGGTTTCTATTATTTTTTATACTAGGCTTTAGATTGTGTAGTGCTAAATTTAATTTAAAGCAAAAAGTTGGCTGACAGTTCATTGTAAACAAGTGTTAGCATCTCTTTGAATATTAGGCATTTAGATGCATCTCCTAAAATCATTGTGGTAGTGGGAAGAGGACTGGAGTAGAAGAAGCCCAGAGGCCTGAGTTCTAGACCTTGTTCTGCCACTAACTAGCTTGAACTTAGTTTCCTTAGACATTGTAGAGGCGATTTTTAATGTCTTACTTCAGTCCTTAAATTTTATCATTTTTTCCTCAGGAGTGGGGTTGGAGGGTTTAAGCTTTAGTAATCGTGAAGTATTTATGAGATCGATTAACATTTTTAAAAAATCTTTAATTCTCAGCTGTTGAAAGCAAGTGACTCTTCCATGCTTCTTTTCCCTTTTCCTTTCCATTTACTTGAAACTCCCTTGGAGAAATGGCTTGATAGACAACTCCATTAAAAAAATATTTTGGATTCTGGTTGATAGTATTAATGCCTCTCAACATTTGGATGCTACCTGTTTGCAAGTGCTTTAACAGTGAGCATAATGAAGTCAAGGGAACAAGCATTTATTAAGCACCTATTACATGAGAGAACAGATGGTAGAGCTGAGTATATTAAGTACTTATCACGCACTGTGAGCTCTGGGAATAAAAAAGGATTTTGCAGCACTGCTGGGGTGCGTGCACACCCCCCCCCCCCCCCACCCGGGACCATTCTCAAGAAGCTCACATTCTAATGTATATGTGGAATATGGGGTACAACACGCAGAAAAACTATGTACAAATTATACATAGGAAAAATTAGAGAGAACAAAAGGAAAAACACTGTCATTAAAGGAGTATTGGGAATAAAGGCTTCTGAGGTTAGGAAATAGAGAAGAAGGTAAGAATTCCAGGCATGAGGGACAATTGATAAAAGCACTTGGAATAGGGAGATAAAGTGTCTTGTGTAAGCAACAACAAAAAGTTGAGTGTAAGAAGACTAAAAAGGTAGGAAGAGGCCAATGTAAAGAACTTTAAAATAAAACCTGTAAATTTTATACTTAATTCTGAAGATAATAGGGAGCCGCTAGAGTTTTGGAGGTTAGAAAAGAAAGCTATTGCAGTGGTCCTAGTGTGAGATGATAGTTAGGGTCGTGGTAATGTCAGAGGAGACAAAGGAGTATAGAGAAGATATATCGATATAAAGGTAGAATTTATAGAACTTTGTAACTAAATATGAATATAGGGGATGAAAGAATGAGGATTTGAGGATATCTAAAAGTTGTGAGCCTAGGATGACTGGGAAGGTAGGAATATTATCCTCCATGGTACTATAAAGATTAGAAAGAGAATCAAATCTGGCCTCAGATGCCTCCTTTGCAACTCTGGGCAAACTGCCTTAACCCTGAATAAATACTTAGCTATTACTGCTCTTCTGCTTTAGAATTGATACATACATCAATCCTTAGATATGGTGTTTTTTTGTTTTTTGTTTTTAATTTTAAGGAAAAAGAGTGGTGGTACTTGCTGGGAGAGATAATAAGTTCAGTTAGGGATAGGTTGAGTTTAAGATGTGTACTAGGCATTCAGCTTGAGATGGCCAAAAGTATATGTGGCCAAGTTGTATGTGAGTTTAGGCTGGATAAATAAATCTGTATAGAGATAATAATTGAATCTATGGGAACTGATAAGATCACCAAATGAATTAGTATAGAGCAAGAAGAGAAGTTGTTTCAGGATATCCCTGGGAGACAACCATAGTTTGTAAGTGTGAACTCTAGGTTGAAGATTCAGCTATAAAGAAACTGAGAAGGAACAATCAGCCAGCCAAGGAGAAAGGAAACTACAGTCATATTGATAATGCTTGAGCAACTACTTGTTCCAAGACACTAAACACTGAATGAAAGATGACCCTATCTTCTCTTAGGATGGTAATTTAAATGTCAAGTAAAAATGTAGTACAAAAAGATTACAAGAAAGGTTGTATAACATAGCTAAAAACTCCTTGTCTTGTTGAAGACATAAGATTTAACCATACACAGTGAGTAAAGGTAGAAAATACATGAGACATTATATGGTCAAATACCACAAAATACATGGGGGCCAGAAAGTAAGCAATATGGGCTAGGCTATCTGGAGGCACTTTATAAAAGAAAACTTCAAGAAAGGCTTTAAAGAATGAGAAAAGGCTGGATAGGTTGATATAGAAAATGGTTTTGGATGGTGGTGAATGTGGAAAGTCTGAAGGAGTAAAGAGAGGTTAGCATGGCACATATATAGGAAGTGGTTAAAAGACCTTTATGACTATAAATGAGAATACTTTGGGGAAATAGTTGTTAATAAAATTGGATAAATAAGGGAGAGCCACATTATTTGTGGGTAGGGAGGTTTAAATGGCGAGGTAAGAAATTTGGACTAAAAACTGAGCAATGTGGAACTATTCTAGGTTCTTGAGAAAGATGATAGTGTTTTAGGGGAAATAATCCAACATTAAATTTTTTAATAATTCCTGTTACTCTGGAAGGTGATCACCTTTACTTGTAACATGATTTTATATGCAAATAAAAAGATTTTTTTTTCTTGGTCTATCACATTTTGAGAATCAGTCCCCACAAACAGAAGAAATTCAATTTTGAACTATAGAGTAAATGTTTCTGGCCTTGTTCCTGTTCTTTTACTTTTGTTCTAAGCTCAGTTTTCTGAATGGGCATTTTATATAACAGTGTATATAACAATATCCCAAAGGGGACAACTACATTGCCTCTAAGGAGCAAAGTTGTCACTTTTTTGTTTTTCTAAATAATCTTGCATTTTCTTTTCTTTTCTTTTTTTTTTTCTTCATCCTTTCATCCCATCTCCAATCTAAAGTATTTCATAAGACTGTAAGGGATTTTAGAAATCATCTAACCTTCCTCATTGAATACACCAAAAAATAGACCATAGAGACCCGAATGATCTGAGGTCATATAACTAGTTAGTGGCATAGACAAGGCTAAAATCCAGATTTCTTGACTCCCAGTCCAGTGTTTTTTTTTTTTTTTCCACTATGCCATGATTTGTAATCTCTCTTTGATTCTTCCAGCCATCTCCTCTGCTCTGAACTGTCCCTGCTCTTGCATTTCATTAAGTTGGACCCATCTAGGAAGTAAGTTTCTCCACTGTTTCTTGATGTTCTCTGCTTTCCAATTTTATGTTTGACCTTAAGAGGGCGTCCAAAACCTTAAATTATATTGAATCGATTCAAGAGTTTGAAAATAAATTGTGATCATTGGGGACATAGTTTGAAGGCCCTTTGAGTTGTGAAGGAAGGTGGAGCAATTTAGTCTGTGATGTACATCTCAGTTGCTATCTGGATAAGTTAAACAAAACTATGTATATATTAGAACTCTAATAAGCCAATCCTATCTTGTTTTCCTGAGGCCCTGGTAAAACTATCTTTGTTTAAATTGTTATGAAGTTTTGTGTCTGCTAAATTCACCTCTACTTTTCCTGCCAAAATCGACTTGTGGCTATGTAGAGGAGCTGAGCTGTGTGATGTTTTAAAATTTTTTCATGAACTCTGTCTACTGGAAGATATAAGCTATTAATCTGGATTGGGTGCTTTGCTTTTGTCCTTCTTTGTGCTTAGGAATAAATACTAGTTTGGAAAACTTAAAAGCATTTTTTTTTTATTGTGGTATTGCTGGTTTGTGTATATGTTGCAGAGACCATTCTAGTTCTGTTTCACCCAAATGCTTTTGTTGCTCAGAAAACAATTGACTGAGAAGACCATCTGTAGCTGTAGTACTAAAAATATGTGACTTTGGTAATTATCCATATCACCCATTAATTTAAAGATTCATAGGATTTTTGTGTACTCAGATTAGAAAATATTGGAGTGTAATATAATCGATACTAAATTGTAGAGTCTTTGTACCTTTGGCCTCAGGGCTGTGGTGTGATAATTACAGAGGGCAAAGAGAGCTATCTTTTCATGTAAAGGACTGGAAGTTTGGAACTAGATATAGAACCTTAGTAGCTGAACATGGTTGCTAGTAGACTTCTTGTTTAAATGGTTTTTGTGAGGGGTGGGTGGGTGAACAACTTTTTGTGGGTATGATGAGTTTCTAGAGTGAAGCATAAGGAAAAACTCTTAGGATCATTATTCACTTGGAGATTAACTATTGGTAAAAATCTGTAACTATAGTATTGACTCTGAATCTCAATCTCTCTCTCTCTCTCTCTCTCTCTCTCTCTCTCTCTCTCTCTCTCTCTCTCTCTCTCTCTCTCTCTCTCTCTTCTTTCTTTCTCTTTCTCTCCTACAGGGGTTGATAGTTCTTGGTGAGGCATCTCCCACGGAGCACACAACAGTAGACTCATCCCTTCCCTTAAATACTGAGGTGAAGGCTGAACATGGGACTGACAGACTGGTAAGTACACAAGGGTGAGGGGAAATGGGGATTGTTTGGGAAGAAATTAATGGTACTTCATAGACCTGGTATATTCTCCGTTTGTTTAGTTGTGTCCATCTCTACATGACCCCCATGGACTTCTTTCTATAAAGCCAAAGGGTTTTCTTGCCAAAATACTGAGTAAATTGCTATTCCTTCTCCACTTGTCCCCATTTTGCAGATGAGGAACTGAGGCAAATAGGTGTTAAGGGACTTACATCTTCCTGAATCCAGGCTCGATGCCCTATCCATTGTACCACCTAACTGCACCATATTTTCTGTAACTAAGAACTTTATGCTGACCAGAGAGGGGTAAGAGATCCATTTGAGTGCTTTGTCACTAAAAAGTATAAGTCCTTGAACTTAGGCAGTTCAAAGTAACATGTGATATGGTCACATGATTTCTGGATGTTGGTATAATTCCAAGGGGACATGTCCAGAGCAAGAAATTAGAATACCTCAGTCAAACATGGGGATTGTTTGAGGTTCCCCCCCCCTTTATCCTAGGATGTAGTTCACAGAAACAGAGAGGTAAGAGTTGGAAGACACCTCAGAGTCCATCTAATCCCACCCATAAATGAACAAGAATCATTTTTACAGAGTATCCAATGAGTAGTCTGTTGGGCCTTCTGACCATTGCTTAAGGATTTATATTAAGGTAGAACTTATGATCTCCTGAAAAAATCAATATTTAAAGTTAGGACATTTTCCTTAAATTTCCCCTAAATTCACTTTTTTGCATGCATTTTCTTCTGATTGAAGAACAAAATCTAATCTCTCTTCTTCGTGACTATCCTTAAAATACTGAAGTAAGAAGTTGCATCCTTGTGTTGTCAGTTTCTTGATTCAATGTTCACAATCCTCCAACCACTCATCAGCTGGACTAATCCTTAGGCTCTTCAACATCCTAATTCCTTCTTTTTGTTCTACCTTTTCACTAATGGATCCATCAAGTAATATCAAGTCTGGTGTTCTCTCCAGAGATCTAGATTGCTTTCCAAACATGCCTGCTCATTCTATATGATTTGTCCATATGGTTTCAAAAAGTTTGCTGGGAGGAAAAGGAGGGTGTGAAGAATTCTGGCCATCCACTTTTAACTTGTTAAATTGCCAGTCAGTTTTATTTACATCCCACCCCAACACTTACCCACCCAGAGTTCCTTAATGATAGCCTCTGTTTGTAGTTTCTTATCGGTTACATACTTCCAAGTCTTTATATGCCTTTCCAATTTTTTCATTGGACTTTCCAAAAAATGTTACTCTTAGAACTCTACAATGGAGTCATTATGTCTTGGGTTCTCTGATTCTCTCTGTAGCCTAAGGTTTTATCTTTTTAAAACTGATGTCATTGTCATATGTAATGGCCCAATGAAGAAACTCCATTTACCAATGCAAGGCTGTTCCTTCTCTGAAACTTAATGATTTTAGGGAGATTCCTAGAGCTGTAACTTTAAGATGAACTACTGCATAGTTAGCAATACCTTTCCATGTGATATTGTGAATGAGGTTTTATTTAACCCACGTATAAAACTTGATATTTATCCCTACTATTTCATCTTGACTTAACATTTTAGCTTGTCAGAATTATTTTGGATTCCAGCTTTGACATTTATTGTTCCAGTTTTGTATTGTCTTCAAATTATGCCAGCTCTGTCTTTAAGTCACTAATAAATGATAAATATCACAGGGTCAAGCACAGATCTTTGGAGAACGCTTTCTAACTTGGCATATAACCCATTAATGATTTTCCTTATAAATAGCTAGCCATTTGGTTTGCCAGTCAACTAATATAATATAGCCCACTTTTCCCCATCTTCTGCATGTGAATATCATGAGATTTTTGTTTAATATTTTTGCTAATATTTTATAAACTTTTTAAAGCATTTCTCTTATTTTTTAGCCTAGAAGCCCTGACAAAAGAAGTGTTCATGAAATCTAGAACTAGGCGGGACACTTTAGAGGTCGTATAGTTCAAACCTTTTATTTTATAGCTGAGGAAATGATGAAATATTCACTAACTAGTCTTTAATGATCTAGAATTTCTGAACCAGTTAAATTTAACAACTTTGTAGTTTGCAGATTCCATTCTGGTCTTCCTTTTAGAAATCATGTTGTACCTCTTATTTCCTACTATTTTTCAAAGTTGACTGACAGTGTCTGAGTAGTAGCATTTGCCTGTTGTTTCTCCCTTTCTTCCTTTTTGTTTTTTGTTTTTAACAAGTGTTTATTGCTAATAAACCCCAGTACATTTATAATAAATGCCAATTTGAATTAACATACAGTTAACATGTCATACAATGTTGCAGCAATAAAATGATGTCTATACCTTTGTACCTCTTGCTGAAACTGCTATTTGCAAATTATTTTCCAGTATTTCAAGCTATTCAGGGTTTTTCCCAAGGCTGCCCTGGCATAACAATACTCCTTCCCCAAAAGCCTATGCATGGCTTTGGGTGAATAAATAGATTCTGTTAGAGCTCTAAGGAAGCATAGGCTGGTTATGAGAAGAATGAGTTAATCATTAACTATATTGTCTGTCATCTGGTCCATACATAAAACCAGTTCAAGTGGCCTGGCTTTCTCAGAATTTAATGTTTCTAAGAGGCCAGTGATCTGAAGGCCAAGGGAATTTTTGGATTCTTGGACTGGGGAATGGAACACTGCAGACTACTTTCTCATTCATAACTCAACATGGTGGGAGTTTTCCTTCTTGCAAATTTTATCTCATGTGATTTGCTAAGAATTGTATAGTCCTTTTTCTTCTCCTCTCCATTCCCAAGACAAAAGACAAGCTCATTCCAAAAATTGAGCTACTAGCAATAATCTTGGCCTAGGATGGCCTGTCAATCAATGTTCTGGTTCTCGAATCCACCAATAATAATCTTAGTTCACACCTGAACTCTCATCATTCCTGACATTCTCTGCATCCTCAATGACCATGAAGTCCAGAGAAGTAATTGTAAACTTCCCTTGCTTTGTCATCCTAATCTTCCCTCCTTCCCCTGCTTTCTTTCCCTTTACTTTCTTTCTTAGTAACAACTATAAGACAGAAGGGCAAGGACTAGGCAAACAAAGATAAATGATTTGCCCAAGGACATACAACTAGGGAGTGTCTGAGGACAAATTTGCACCTATGTCTGGGCCATCTAGTTGCCCCTTTGCCTGTTCTTTCAATACTATCGGCCTGAGGAGTTGGACTTATGAAGGACTCCTTAGTTGTTCTTACCATCTCCTTAATTTTTTTCAGTTCAAATTACCTACTAGCCATTTTTTCCTCTTTCAATCCAATGATTATTCTATTTGATAGGAAAAAAACAGAAACAAAAGAGCTGAACATATATGCCTTCTTTCTGTCATAAGTTAACTCCATTCACCTTAAGTCCATATTGACAAACTTGTGGCAGGCATGCCAGAAGGCGCTGCTTCTTTCCTCCTCTCCACATGCACCTGAGGACATTTTTCATATCACCACCCCTCTGCCCAGCAGCCCAGTGGGAGTGCTTCCTTCCTTCCCTATCTGGGGTAAGGGGAGTGGTTCACATGCAGTGTAAGGATTACAGTTTGGGCACTCTGTCTCTAAAAGGTTCACCATTACTGCCATAAGTGGTGGTGATCCTGTGTCTTCCTCCTTTCCCTTCAGCATAGTTTAAAAAAAAAACACAACTGTTATCTTTCACTGACTAACCACAGCTATCGTAAATTTTTAATTTTCTCAACATTGTTCTTATAAAATTGTGCTTTTATTTTTACATTCTATTGTTTCCTATTCTTTTATCTTCTGTACATTTTTTTTTCTTAACCTTTAACTTCTGTGTATTGGCTTATAGGTGGAAGAGTGATAAGGGTGGGTAATGGGGGTCAAGTGACTTGCCCAGGGTCACACAGCTGAGAAGTGTCTGAGCCTGGATTTGAACCTAGGACCTCCCATCTCTAGGCCTGACTTGCAATCCACTGAGTTACCCAGCTGCCCTTCTGTACATGTTTTTAAAAAATACTTCAGTTAATTAATACCTCATACATTTACATTGGTCATTTGTGGGTTCACTTTTCCTCATAATTATTTCTGTGTCTTAAGAATTTAATTCTTGAACATTTCTCATCACTTCTTGGCTGACTTACCCTATAGAATTTTAGTTGGTAGGCTCCTATTTTCCTCTGAACTCTGATATATACTCTCTCCAAATCTATTATTCACGTAAGACTTGGCCTGGTTTTCCTCTCCTCTGTCACAAATTAAAGGTAGAATGGTCACTTCTCCTTAAGATTCCTTTCATTTATGCATTTAGCAAGCATCTCTTCCTTGTTGATAAGAATCAGATTTTGTTGAGAGAAGTTCTCCTTATTCGTGCCTCTATACTTTAGAGGATGGGTTTATTACTAGGACAAATCAAGAAATTATTGGTTGCAGGGGGCAGCTGGGTAGCTCAGTGGAGTGAGAGTCAGGCCTAGAGACAGGAGGTCCTAGGTTCAAACCTGGCCTCAGCCACTTCCCAGCTGTGTGACCCTGGGCAGGTCACTTGACCCCCATTGCCCACCCTTACCACTCTTCCACCTATGAGACAATATACCGAAGTTAAGGGTCTTAAAAAAAAAAAAAAAGAAAGAAAGAAATTATTGGTTGCCCTGTTATTGGCAAAAAAAAAAAAAAAGTTTGTAGCAGATACCTTGATAATTGAAATCCTTTTTTATTACCATGCTTCTTTACAATGCATATGATGATCAGTTTCCTAAACTCAACTATTTTTTCTTTCTGTCCAGGTAGTATCAAACCAATATCAGTATTGTTTCTATTCTATCTCCATGGATTCTCCCTGTTCCCCAATGCTGGTCATGCCATTACACACACACACACACACACACACACACACACACACACACACACACACACACACCATCCCCCAATGCATTTGTGTGTGTTCATGTTTATATATCATCCAATCCAGTGTCATTAATAGATAATCTACTTCCCCCACACCATTCCATTACTTTGGTATATAGTATACCCATCCAGAGATATATTTCTGACATGACAAATTTTAGTGATACCTTTCTATATTACCTTTAATCTCTTTCCTTGCCTCTCATCCTGTACCCCACTGTATGCTTATTAGACATTTCCCACTGGGTGATCTTTAATTGTCTTAAGTTCACCATGCCCCAAATAAATCCATCTCTTTCTCTGTCCACCTCTTTGTTGTGAATGCTGTGGGTGGTGAGAAATGGCCCTGGTCCTGCATTGAACAGATGCACAGCTGTCATGGCTCTTGTGTGCCTGTGGGGGGGCCTCCCTCTCCCCCCATATCAAAATCATCTTTCCAGTGACTTCTAGTTTTATTTGGACAATTTCAGGCATGTAGTATGTAATTAATAGTTGCTTGTTATGGAGCAGCTAGGTAGCTCAGTGGATAGAGTGCCAGGTTTGGAGTTGGGAGGACTTGGATTCAAATTTGGCCTCACATTTCCTAGCCGTATGACCCTCAAGTCACTTAGTCCTTCTTGTTCTTCTTAAAAGTGATACTAAGGTAAGGGTTTAAAAAATGCTTGTTACCCATATTGTATACTTTAAGTATGAATAGCTGATATCTTCCTTTCTTCGATTGTGTCTTGTGAATTTCTGATTATTTCTATAGTTCTTTCCCTTGCATAATTTCTATATTAGCTAGTTGGATGATTTTATACATGAAAATTTCTCCTTTCCCTTTACTTTTTGAAATCTTTTAATTAGATTTGTAAGAGTTTCAGGCCAGAGAGTTTAAATCAGTTTTATTGTGCAATACTCCATCTCTGGTTAGGAGCTAATTATATCAAAAATTTCTGCAATATTCTAGAAATCTTGGATACTGTTCTCAGACTCCATCTTCTTAACTGATCATCCTCATATCTGCTCTTTTTCCAAGAATCTTTGCTTTTAATTAGAAAAATTAAATCACCATGTATATCCTATTTAGTGTCTTATACTCTATATAAATCATTAAAATCAGAAAATTTTTCTCTTCATGTAGTACTTTTTAGATTTTTGTGAGGGTAATATTTTTTGCCCACTAAAGTCACCAGGGGTGAGTAGTAGTAATCTCATCTGCAAAATCTTTGGCATATTCTATCACGTCTTAGAAATAAAATCCAAGAATATAGCTAAACCCTATGGATTGATTATTTTGATAATAGTGTGAATTTATTTAAAATATGCTACATAATTATTTTAGTGGCTTTCCCTGGTTTTTTAAATGAAAACATGGCATTTTCTCTTTCTTACATATTTTAATTACAACTTTATCGTAGTTGATGGAATTCTGTGTTGTTGTACTTTAAGTATTGATCCCTTGTTATGAAATAATTTGCTTAGGTCTTTCTAAGGAAAAGGAAATCAATTCTATTTTTTAGGATATGCTGTCAGATGTAATATGTTGCTTTTTCCCCCAAAACCAAACTGAAAGAACAAATAGGATTGTTAAAAAGAACCAAATAGCCATAATATTGAGGAAATAAGATGCCTGAGGGATTTAGGTTTCTGGTGACCTGATTATCATTTTCTTTTGCTGGTTAAGCTTAGGAGTAATTCATCATTTGCTAAAGAGAGATGTGGGAGTATAAGAGATGCCTAGACTCAAGGGAACCATATCTCTTTCTTTTCTATTTGACTTGTCAGTGAAATGACTACTTCTTCCTGCTTTGCTTGGGCAATTTTAAGAGACTTTTTCTGTGCATCAGTTACATTGCAAAGCTACTGGGATTTATTTAACCTGTGGGCATGTTCTAGTAGCTTTTATCTCATTCATTATTAGGTATTAAAAATAGCTTGATTCTTATATTGTTTATTTGTCCATCTTTTAAAGTAGTAAATATTTCTTGTAAATTTTTTGTATTTGTTATTTTAGTGACTGAGCATTCTCTTAGTTTGCTTAGTTGGTTCCCATGGTTGAAGAGATTGGCTGTGGGTGGTGGTAGTGGGGGAATAAGCAACATGCTTAATTAATTGCTTCCTAGGTCCTCTCTTGAAATCTGATTGGATTCCATGCCACAATAGTCAGTCTGATCTAAAAATAGCTAAAGAGATTTTGGCGTATGTATGAATAATGTAGTAAATGAATTTTTAAACTTGGTCTTATTGGGGAGGTATACACAGGGAATAGGCTTGCTTTTATCTCCTTTAAAGAATATTGAATGGCTTTTGGTTCAAATCAGTATATTTCATTCATGAAGTTCCTTTTTTTGTTTGTTTTCATTTATTTATTTGTTCGTTTGTTCATTCATTTTTTTATTACAGAGAAATTTTATCTGTATGCCAACTTTGGAATGAACTATGTCTCTGTCATTATATCTAGTACTGTGTGATTTTAAGTAAATTGAAAAGATAGCTTTGTAAATATATAATTGAAGTCTAGTGTGGTATATAGATCCTATTAAATGAAATCTTTCTCAGGAGAATTGGTGCATTTTGTGCTAGAACCTCCCCCCCCCCTTTTTTTTTTCCATCTGACATACTAATGTATCTTAACCAATTTTTCCATCTGACATACTAATATTTTCATATGAGTTTTGTGTCTCATCATTTTTTTGGAAATGGGAAATGTTCAGCAACACTAACAACATATTACCTGAGTTTGACTTTATATGGAGTTTCTACCTTCTACCACCCACCAGTCTATAAGTTAAACTGCTGTCTTTGGGAATTATGAGTCATAGGCATATGGACAGAATAATATGAAATTAATGGAATCAATTTTGAAATGGGTATATTTGTTTATTTAGATTATATGTTGAAGATTTCTGTGATCGTTTCTTTATATGTATCTATATGTCTATGTATCTTTGGATAGGTGGGGAAGGAAGAAGAGAAGGAAATAAACATTTATATATAACACCAAGTTTTAGGCACTGCTAAGGGTGTTTCACAAATATCTCATTTGATCCTTACAACAATCCTGTGAGATAGATGCTGTTATTATCTCCATGTCAAAATTGAGGAAATAGAGGCATAGAAGTTAAGTGCCGGGTCACACAGCTAGTTAAGTATACAAGGTCATATTTGAATTCAGGTCTTATTAACTCTAGATCTAACAGTCTGTCCATGATGCCACGGAGTAGGTATAGATTTGTATATTCTCTCACTGGTTTTTATTTTCAGGTTGACACTTCCTTTGTTTTTCAGGATTATTCAAGATTTTCTAGCATAGTTTATGGTTTTCAATTTAAGGATAGTTTAAGGGGTGTTTTTCTTTGGAAAAGGTAGCAGCATATAACAGATAAAGACTTTGTGATCTTTAGCAAGTTGAATAACTTCTCAAATCTCAAAGTAACTCTTGGAAACTTAACAGAATTAATGGAAGGGGAAATAAGATGGCAGTAAATTACCAGGAATTTCTCAAAAGTGTGTCTGAAATTCAAGTCATTGCTATTATTATTTCTTTGAAGTCTGAGGTGTTTGCACTAAGGTTTACTTTATGTCGATTAGTGAGAAAACATCATTTCCATGTACTTTTATAGATATAGTATAAGAATTCCCTCCTTTTTTGAAGCCTTGAGATTTTGAGGCTGTGCGCCAATACTAATGTTTCTGAAAGAGATGGGAGGTAACATCAAATGCAATATGGTCTTTGGTGGTGTGTTTGCGCAGTGGCTCTTCCATTCCATAACTTCTCTTCCCCTCTCCCCCTTCCCCCCCCCCCCAAATCAAATCATAGACAGCTTAAGATTATGAGTGGGTCCATATGTGCTGAATGTTGATTATCTTATGTACAGTATTAACAAAAATAAACCTGTTAAAGAAATGATCAGCTTATTATCAAGTTAAACTTTCAATAAAGTGTGATGGTGCAACTTCCATTAAGGTTCTAGGTGCATAGTCTTTGATAGAGACTGCTAGATGGCACAATGTATAGAGTGTTCAGTCTGGAGTCAGGAAGACCTTGGTTCAAGTTTGCCTTCACACACTCACTATATGACTGGCTAAATCACTTACCTTCTGATTCAGTTGAATAATAGCATTCATCTTCAGGATTATGAGGATAAAATGAGTATATGTAAAAAGTCCTTTATAAGCTTTAAAGTTCTTTATAAATACACTAGCTATTATATTGGTGATCACAGAAATATCATAAATTTACTTTTTTTGTGCAATAGGATACTTGCTGATTGAATGGAAGGACAAATGAACTAAAAGTACTTTCACATAGATTTGTCATTTTACTCTCACTTCTCAAAGTTAGTAAGGAAAAAGTCACATCACATGGAGAAATTGAGATACAGAGAGGCTAATAGTGGCAGTTAGGTCAAGAACCCAAGTCTCCTAACTCCTGGTTAATTTGTAGGACAGGAAAAACTTTTGTATGTTTATAGCATTTTAAAATATTTACAAGGTTAGGTTCCACATGTCCCTCTCTTTATGCATCCTTAATTGGGAAACAGGCCTTGATGTTAAGGGAAGAACTAACCAAAGTATTTATTTTCCCAGAAATCTTGAGACAATTCAGAGAGAATTACATTCTGTTGAGTACACTTTCATTTTAAGCAAATGCGAATTGGATTTTACAGAGGCATAGAAGAATTGTATTCTGCATTGATATAGGGAGCACCTAAACAATTGAAATCAGAGAAGATTGATAGAAATGACATGATCCTTAATCAGTTGATTAAAAGACAATCTTGGAAGTAGTGGTTTGAAAGCTAGACCTGGAGTCAGGAAGATGAGTCTTCCTGAATTCAAATCTGGCCTCGGGTACATTAGATGTATGACTCTGGGTAAGTCACTTCACCTGATTTGTGAAATGACCTGGAAAAGGAAGTGGCAAGCCACTGCAGTATCTTTGCCCAGAAAATACCAAATGGGTTCAGGAAGAGTTGGATATGACTGAACAAACAAATGACTTAAATGCATGTATATACATTCGTTCTGTTTTCAGTTTGAATAAGACTGAGTTTCACTGTAACTTGGATCCCAGAAAAAAATATCAGAACCCCAGACTGTTTTCTTCTAAGGTATTTCCTGAGAGAGATTAAGGATATTCTAGGGGTTTTCTGTTTCTTGATTGGCCAGACTTAGAGGGTCAGCACTTTGTTAAAAAGAGGGTAATTTCACATAATTAACAAATTTTAATTTCATTTGATGTTTGTGTATGCACATGTACTTAACCCTCTTAGGTTAAGTTTAGTGATACAAACCCATTTTGACCATTACTGAGACCCCCAGAAAGTTGATTTTTGGAAGAGGGGAGGGAGTAGGAGTAGTTTGAGATCTTGTTTGCTAATGGCATGCCTCCTCCCAGCCTCGTCCTTCTTCAGTCATGATTGAAGAGTATATGCTGGGAGTGCATCTATGTGAACAGTGATTAGTTTCGCAATGCAATTTTTGTTAGCATTTGTTAAAATAATGGGATGGGGTGAGAGGAGGAAAGTGGAGAAATTTAAATTCCTTAGCACCATTTCCAGTTTTGTTGGAGATTTTAATGTCGACATCATCCATTGAGTCCATAGACCTGAGGTTTTTATTATGGGGAGGGTTGCCCTTTAAGGAGTGATGAAGTCAAACCAAAATTGTATCAGCAGAAGAAAGATCATCTAGCAGAAGTTATAGAAAGGGGAGTCATGTTGGTGACTAGAGTAGCTAGCAATGGGTAGAAATAATAGATGGGACAGATTTAGTTTTGGTATAAACAAAACTTTATAACATTGTCCAAATGTAGATTTTATTGCCTTTTGCCAGTGTAGAGAGTTTTGCCAGTGTAGAGAGTTCATTTCACTATAGGTAAACAAAAATAGGGTTATCATTTGTTAGGATTGTTTTAGAAAGGATTCTTCATTGATGACCTGCTGTAAAACCCCTTCCAAATGTCAATGAATTATTATTTCCAAACAATAGTATTTAGAGACCAAGGTTTAGCTGTTCACTTGTTCAGATGTATTCACTCTAGTGACCTGTTTGTGGGTTGAGATATGTAAATTCCTTTGAAGGAATCTTGAATTTGTTGCCTGAGGTGGTGGTTGGGGAGTAGAGGGTATCTTTGATTCTAATTGTTCTCTTTTCTTGTGTGTGTGTGTGTGTGTGTGTGTGTGTGTGTGTGTGTGTGTGTGTGTGTGTGTGTGTGTTTAATTAACTTTAAGGATTTGAAAATAGAAGTTTTCAAATGAAAAGAAAACTACATCTTACTGAATATTAGGTGGTATTAGAATTTGACTTATTCTTTAGTAGGTTTTCAAGTTTTTGTTTTGGGCTAAATTTATGCAGTCATGCTACATTCAATAGAGAATGAGACTAGCTGAGCTATATGTGGGGTTTCTAATTGGCAGGTGGATTTATCTTTTCATTACCTACTTGTTGGCTTTGAAAATTCTTTGCTTCCTATCTTCTCTCCCCATCTCAGAAACATAATGGTTTAAGTTTGTATATTATTTCGTATCCATTATCTCATTTGATTCAGTAGTTGTATTTGTTGTATGCTAATTCTGTACCACTTTGAGAGACATATGGTGGTCTACATTTTCCATTCCATTGACCTAGAAGCATTAATTTTGTTCCTGAAATGTGAGTAAAAAGGGGTATTTCTCAAATCTTTTCACCCTACTATATCTATGTTCATTTGAGGAGTCTATTCTTTTGAGGGGTATACATATACAATACTATAAATTTTGACAAATTTAACTCATGAGGTGCTTGCAATCTACAGATATTATAAAAACTGTAACAGGGCCCTATAATCCCTGGCTATTGTTCAATGTCCTTCCTTCATTCCTTAGCCAAACTATCAGGAAATACTCTTTACATTTATTGCTTCCACTAGTTTTCTTCTCACTTGCTTCTCAACCTTTTGCAATTTGGCTTCCATTTTAACTGAGATTACTTTTTTAGAAATTACTGTTAATTTCTTATATTCTGAATCTAATGGCCTTTTATTAATCCTAATCCTTTTGGACCTCTCTACTTCATTTAACACAATTATCTGTTTCTCTCTTTTGGCTGTACTCTAGTCTATGGATTTTTCTTAAATTTCCCCCTTCTACATGTTTTTATTGCTTCCTCTTAGGCTCCTTTGCTGATGCATCAACAGTTTCCTGCCCCCCAAATATGGATGATCTCAAGGCTTGATCTTGTGCTCTCTTTTCTCTTTACACCATCTCAGTGACTTATAATCTTTTCTAGGGTTTAATGATCATTTCTATGTAGATGACTCTCAAATCTATATATTTCTCTCCATTCCCTTAAACTTCAGTCCTGTGTCATCATATCTATTATTCTCTTTTCATACAAGAGTAGCATCTGCGTTAAGACCCCTGCCACCTCTTTTCTAGACTGTAGCAATGACTTAATTGGTTTCCCTTCCTTCCCCAGTCTCTCCTCATAAAAGATTGATTATCTACCATGCAACTCAACAAAGGAATATTTCTTAAACAAAGCTTACCATGTAACTCTCTTATTTAGTTAACTCTAGTTCCTCTCTGTTTACCCTAGGGTAAATGTAAATTCCTCTCTTTGACTTTTCAAATCCTTCAAAATTTTGCTCCAGCCTTTTTAAAAAAACAAAACAAAACAGATTAATTCTACATTATTTCCCTTTTTATACTTTGAGATTAAACTTAACTTTTTCTTTGTTCTTTACAAAGGACAGTCCATGTCCTTTCTCCATGCTTTGTATTAGCTGTATGTACCCCATGTCTGATATTCTCCTCTTTCTACTTCGTAGACTTTTCCTCTTATTTTAAAGCATAGCTCGAAAACTACTACTTGACTGTGTGATCCTGGGCAAGTCACTTGACCCCCATTGCCTACCCTTACCACTCTTCTGCCTTGGAGCCAATCAATGCACAGTATTGACTCCAGGATGGAAGGTAAGGGTTTAAAAAAAACAACAACAACAAACTACTACTTGATGCAGTTTTCCTGATCCTCTATTCCCTCCTAACTTCCTTGTAATAATCTAGGGGGTAGGCGGAGGTGTGTGTGTGTATATGTGTCATATGTATGTTACATATATCTATCTATCCAGCCATGCTTCCTGGAAAATATTTAAGCATCTTGATAACAGGGGTTATTTTTATCCTTTTTTTGTATCTGTAGCACCTTAGTGTAGGCTCTGCCACAAGATAGACGCTTAATTTTGATAATTTATTAGCTTTAAGAAGTAGATGATCATACATTGTGATGTATTATGTAAAGTAAGTTTGTGAAATGCTTTCAAACTTGAGATGGGAAGAACTTAATCATTTGTAGCTTTTAGTTTGAAGGTCAAATCACACTTAATCTCAGGATTTATTATATATGTGTATGGTTTTTTTAAAGTGTTACCTCTGCCTTGATATCAGTCCAAAGAAAGAAAAGTGGCAAGGGAGTAGGCAATTGGAGTCATATAGCTAGGAAGTATCTGAGGTCATGTTTGAACCACAGGTCCTCTCTAACAACTGTGCTACTTTATAAAGACCTAGGGGTCTAACTAACTGTATTTCATTCTCCCATACATCCTTTATGATGGAATTTTGTTCTTATCAAAAGCCAGCCTGCTTTAGTCTCTCCATACTCTTTTAAGTTAATTTTATTTATATCTTTTAAGTTAAATGTATGATTAACCATGTCATCATTTCCAACCCATTGAATTGTTAAACCTTGCCAATTTTACTTCTACCACATCTTTCATGTTTATTATTCTCTTTTTTTCACACAACCAGCAGCTTAGTACAGGACCATATCACCTCTTTTCTGTATTTTCCTAGGCTGTCCTATCTATGTATTCCCATGGGAACTCAGTGGGTTGTAAGTGATGACATAGTTTATCATGTAAACTTTATATAGTTATCTAAAGACCAGTTAGACTGACTTTTGGTAAGACCAAATTTCCTCATAGATGATTTGTGGGAGAGCAAAATACAGGAAGATCTTTGTCTTTAAAACATATTAAAACAAAATACAAACAGTGTTGAGATTAAGCATGGCACTGTTGCAGCTTTTCAGAACTCACTGTTCAGTTTAACTGTTGTTTATCAAATATGTACTGTGTTAGATCCTGGAAATATGAAGATTAAAAAAATAAACAGCCCTTGTCACTCAAGGTGCTTGCATTCTTTTGGAATAGTACTTTTAACTTGAGTCCTCTGAACTTTTAAAACATATTTTGACAAGTATTTCAATTTATTTCTTTATTTCATTTTAAAATATTATTCTCAATGGAGTCTATAGGCTTTACTAAAGGTGTCCTCTACACTAGAGCCTGGGGAGGCTAGGAAAGACTTAAAGGGGTTGTTCTTGATTTAAGCTTTGAAGAAAGATAAGGGATTTAAAAAAGAAGAGGTAAAAAGGAATGCATTTCAAACATGAGGGACAGGTTTACTTAAAAAAAAAGTTTGAATTCTTTGAACTTGAATGGAGATAGGAAAATATCCTTTAGATTATTTTTCAGACCCTTCAAGCCAGCTGATATGAATTAATATTTAGCTGATAATGTCCTTTTGGATGTGACTTCTCCAGAGGTTCTTTTGTCTGTGATCTGATCATGGAACCACAATTCATAAAACTGAATAGAACTTTGAAGCAAGAAAGAACCTTGAAGAGCATCAAGGCCTTCATTTTGCAGGAAATAAACTGAGACTCATGTTAAGCAACTTCCCAACATTACATAGCTTGTAACTGTCTGAGGTGGGATGTTAATGTGAATCATCTTGACTTCCAAGTCGGAAACCCTCTTCATTACTTTGCAGTAGCTTCTCAACAAGAGAGAACCTCAAAATAAGAACTCCGTTTCTATATTTAAGTTAATAATGTTGATATTTTCTAAGTGTTTACTATAGCCACAGCACTATGCTAAACATTAGGACTAGCAAAAAAGGAACTTGAGTATATTTGTAGTGAGAGATTAGGATTTACCCATCAGGGCTGCCATTCACTTACACACACACACACACACACACCCATCACAATAAAAATTAGAAAATGGATAAGGATGGATATTGAACAGAGTGCTATGTGAGATTCAAGGATGAAAAAATGGTTATCTAGAAAGAGTAGTTGGAAAGTTAATTCTACATTCACCTATTGATAAATGGTCTAAGGATATGAATTAGGCAATTTTTAGTAGAAATCAAAGCTACCATTAGTCACAAGGGAAAAAAAAGTTCTAAGTTGTGATTGATGATAGAAATATAAAACAACTCTGAGGTACCATCTCATACCTATTTGTTAGGATAACCTGACAGAAAAGGAAAATAACATGCTGGAGGGGATGTATAAAAATAGGTATACTGATACAGCCATTCTGGAGAACAATTTGGGAAAAGGGCAATAAAATTATGCATGCTCTTTGACCCAACATTACCATCACTAAGTTCGTATCTCAGACAAGAGGAAAAAAGATCTTTGTGTACAAAGATAATGATGGCAGCTCTTTTTGTGGTGGCAATGAATTTGAAATAATGAGGATGCCCATCCACTGGGGAATAGTTGAATAAATTGTGGCATATACTTGTGATTAGAATGCTATTGTGCTATAAAAAAAATAACAAAGTAGATATTTTTCAGAGTTTCAGGAAAACCTGGGAAGACTTATATGAACTGATGCAAAGTGAGGAGAACCAGCAGAACATTGTACACAATAATAGCAATATTGTAATGAAAATCATCTGTGAAAGATTTAGCTTCTCAGATCAGCATAATAATCCATGATAATTCTAAAGAACTCATGATGAAAACTTCATGATGATGAAAAATGCTATCCACCTTCATTTAGAGAATTAATATTCTCAGAGTTTAGATGAAGCATAGTTCTCCCCCCCCCTTTCTTTTTTTGGTAAGGGGTGGGGCACAACATAGCCAATATGGAAATGGATTTTTCATGACTTTACATTGCTTGTCTTCTCAGTGGAATAGGGCAGGTGCAAGAGAGGAAGAGAATTTTGAAATCAAAATTTTTTTAATGTTAAAAAATTAAAAAAAGAAAAAGAATGAATGACTCTAGATGAAATGGGCAACTGACCTAGACACTGGAGGGAAAGGAAGGCTATTCGTTATTAGAGATTGAGGGGGTCATAGTAAACTTCTAAAGGCATGGAGTCTGACTTGAGCAACAGATATTAGGAAGGTCAGAATCATATTGGGGAGCATTTAATAATCTAATTGGGTTAGATCGGAGAGTGTGTGAATCAGAATAGAGATGGTAGGACGGAGTCAGAATATGAAGGGTTTTGGAGGTATGAGGTGTTTGTACTTCACTCAGTATATGAGAGGGAACCATTGTAGATTTTAAAATAATGCAATTGGACCTGTGTGGTAGGTTACTTTAGCAGCTATGTGAAAGATATATTGTTAAGGAAGGTAATTGGAAACAAAGAGACCAAGTGGAAGGTATTTGTTGTGGCAGGTAAGAAAAATGGTTGCATTGGAAGTAGAAAGGAAACAGCTTTCAGGGGTTGGAATTTGCCTTCTGTTGGAATTTGGAGGCTGAAGGAGAGGGAGACAAGGAAGGATGATTCTGAGATTTTTGAGTCTTGGTCACTGGGAATATGATTTTCTGTCAACTGTAAAGTGAAAATTTGTTGGAAGAGAGAGGCTTTGGAAGAATAATTGAGTTTATTTTGGGTTATGGTAAGTTTGAGGTAATTGTGGAGCACCCAGGTAGGAATGTTCAGAAAATACTTGGAGATGATAGACTTAAGATCAGAGGGAGAAGGTAGAGTATTTGGAAGTCAATTGCATGGAGCAGATGTAATATAATTTGAATCTTTTCCATGTTCTATAAAATGTTAAATACTAAATAAATTAACTTGAAATTAATGGAGATGATAGACCACTCTTTTTCTATTTTTAAAATATAGCAAGGGGGCAGCTGGGTACTCAGTGGATTGAGAGCCAGGCCTAGAGACAGAAGGTTCTAGGTTCAAATATGACCTCAGACACTTCCCAGCTGTGTGACCCTGGACAAGTCCCTTACCACTCTTCTGCCTTGGAGCAGTATTGATTCCAAGATGGAAGGTGAAGCCTTAAAATAAAATAACTGGCTGAATTTAAAAAGTTTTTTGAAATTAAAATTAGTTTTTCATTCCAATGCCAAAATTGAAGTCTTTTGTCAGGTAGTTGTTTCATGATTATTCTGTCATGCCTCTTTTAAGTGTGTGTGTGTGTGTGTGTGTGTGTGTGTGTGTGTGTGTGTGTGTGTGTGTGTGTGTTTTCGTTCGTTCTCTTAACGCTCAAAGCCTTATTTTCCATAACCTGAACATTATAGAATTTGTTACTGTCTCAATTGTGATGGTTTACTTAACATTATAAGAATATTATTAAATAAATAGTGATATATGTGTGTGTGTGTGTGTGTGTGTATATATATATATATATATGCACTTTTACCTCCTTCTTCCACAGATTGATTCTATATCTCAGCCACTGGAAAATCTTGGTACTTCTGCCACCAATGCTTCAGAGGTTCTTTCCACTAAACCATGTGGAATAGTGAGACCAATCAATGGAGTTATTAATCCGTAAGTTTAAATATATTTACACACCAAAAAAGAAGTTGTCAAACTACCTTATCAGTAAATTTATTTATTTAATAATATTGGATCATATTTTCTTAAAATAACCCTAGGTGGGGTAACTGAAGCTAAAGGTTATATTGTTTGGATTTTGCATGTTACCTACCTTTAGACAGAAGTTTCCATAATTCTAGCATCTTCTCTTTTCTTTTTACTCTATAATTTTCTCAACTGGAATATGAGGAGAGAAGTGGAAGGAATCAAAGCTAATACAAGTTAATTATTTAGCTTAATAAGGCTTCGTTCTGGTTATGGCCATAGTGACCAAATAATGGTGTTCTGTATTGTTGTTTTGAGGGACAGTATAAAATTATTCTTCTGTTGATTTAAATCTATATCTATATAAAATATGTCTATATATCGAGATAGATAGATAGATAGATAGATAGATAGATAGATAGATAGATAGATAGATAGATGTTTTAACATATCTCCTCTTGTGTAGACTCCAGTCAGGTTTGGCAGACCATGCTCCAGGAGATGGTTCTGATGCTGAGGAACTACTACATAAAAAGCAACGGTTGAATCTGGTTTCTACATCCTCTGATGGTCCATGTGGAGCAGCCCGGACTCGTCCTGTACTGAGTTGTAAGAAACGGAGACTTGTTCGGCCCAACAGCATCGTACCCCTGTCCAAAAAGGTCAGTACTGGTAGGTCGTGATTTGCCCTGGATGAAGAATGTGCTCAATCAGAAGTATCTGAAACTTTTCAGTAACAATTAAAAGGTATAGATATGTACCCTGACATAATGAAGAGAAAATGAATGTGCCTACTGAAGGTATTCTTTATCAGTTTAGATGACTTTTTTTCCTCTTGGATCAAGAGTGTGGCCTGAGATCCTATTACAAGAAAGCGGCAGAGATTGTTTAATACTAACAAAAATGGTGAAATTCTGAACTGCAAGAACTTGTAGATTTGAAAGGTTATTAAATCACAGTTTTATAGTAGAGCTTGTAAAAACAAAGAAGGAAGTTTAAACAGTGAGGTTGATTAAACACATTTCAAATAACATAATTAACGTTTAATTACTTCAGTGGCTTTCTTTTGTTGTTGGGGCAATATAGTCTTTTGTCATGATTTTCATGAAATGTTTTCATAATCTCTTAAAAGAGAAAGAATTTCAGAAGAGTTCAGATACTGTCATCAGGAATAAAAGAAACTTAAGAAAATTCAGTTTTCCTCCCCTGGTGACTTGAGTCTCCAAATTTTGGGAGAAAACCCCTCTAAAATCTAAGCTATTTTCTAAGAGGCTGAGAAGTAATTAATATAAAGCAAATAAACAATACATTAAATGAATTAATGCCAAACATGGAGAAATTAGTCATCATAATTGCTGTCCATAGTGCTTTCTACAGTTGCATGCTTGACCATACACAGAACATGGAGGATGTTATTTTTAAATTTTTTGACAGTTTTATATTGAAGTTTCATGTGATACAGAATTGTTCTTGAACTATTCTCTTGAGAGATTTAAAAATTCCTGGGTTTTGGGGGCAGCTGGGTAGCTCAGTGGATTGAGAGCCAGGCCTAGAGACAGGAGGTCCTAGGTTCAAATCCGGCCTCAGACACTTCCCAGCTGTGTGACCCTGGGCAAGTCACTTGACCCCCCCATTGCCTATCCTTACCAATCTTCCACCTATAAGCCAATATACAGAAGTTAAGGGTTTAAAATTTAAAAAAAAAAAAAAAAAAAAAATTCTGGGTTTCCTTGGTGTGGAGTCCATTAAGATTAGCATTGAGAGCAGGAGCAGTACCATTCCTCCCTTTTCTCAAAACAAAAGCACTTCAGTATTCAATTTGAATTTCTAAAATTTAATAACATTTTCAATCATAGGAAATTAGAACTTTAGGAAACTTTAAACACTACTTTGTTAGGGGCAGCTGCGTGGCTCAGTGGATGGAGAGGCAGGCCTAGAGATGGGAGGTCCTAGGTTCAAATCTGGCCTCAGACACTTCCTAGCTGTGTAACCCTGGACAAGTTACTTAACCCCCCTGGCCTAGCCCTTACCACTCTTCTGCCTTGAAACCACTAAATAGTATTGATTCTAAGACAGAAGGTGAGGGTCTAAAAATACAGTAAGATAAAAATTTAAAAATAAAAACAAAACAAAAAACCACCACTTTGTTATTTGTAACAAAATTGGTGACATTGTAAGACACTGAGTTCAGGAATTATCTTTATATGTATTTTTATACCTATCTATCTATATACATATTTATAAGGACTGAAGCTTTTATAATCCAGTTAAGAAGAAAAAATAGAAAATACACTGAACATTAATACGTTGTTACTGAATAATTAAATACTTTTGAACTTATGCAAACAGATAAATTGGCATCAAGGAAAAATGTATAGTAGAGGTTGTTTTTTTAACTAGGTTTTGAGTGACAGGCTTTAAGCAGAGAGGAAGGTGTGAGAAGGGAGAGGCACCATTGCAGGCAAGTCAACATATGAAGCAAAAGTACAGAGGCCAGAAAAGGCCAAGTATTCTAAGACAGTGAAGAAGCTTGTTTAATTAGAGACAACTCAAGATATATATGCTTATAAGTTACTTTAGAAATTGATTCAAGTGACTTAATGGAGAGCCTTCTATAGATAAGTAACACTTCTAAGTTCTAAAAGTGTGAGCCAAAGATGAATAAAGCCTTGTCTAAAGAGTTTGGACTGCCCCATGGGCTCTGCAGAACCTTTTAATGTTTCTAAACAAGGGAAACAACTTGAAAATATTATTTTATGAAAGCCAATCCAGTGTCAAGCTCAAGTAGAAATGGATCTCTTTGGGCCTCATATTGACTTAGAAAGCCACAAAATAACATTTCATTGTATTCTTATTTATTTGTTAGATTTTCCAAATTACTTTTAAATCTGGTTTGAGCCATATTCAGTGTAAATTTGATTCTTCTGATTAGATTAGAACAGGGAGGGTGGAGCATCAGGTGCCAGAAGTAGCAAATATAAAGGAAGGAATCCGAATAGTAGACATGCAAAGCAAGAAATATAGACGTATTTGTGATTCATTGTGTGGAAAAGATCCAAGGTAAAACCAAGGTTTTGAGCCTAAAAGATTGAAAAAAAAAGTGGTACCTTTAATAGGAATTTGGAAATTAGGGGAGTTTTTTTAGTTTGAAGGGGAAAAGATGTGTTTTCATTGAATTGAAGTATGAAGAGATTTATGTCTTGTAGTATTAGTATTCAGATTTCATGTGATTAAAAAGTTGGTCAGTTTGTTTTTAAAAAATATTAATGATAGATCTTGTTGCTTTTTAGGCCTCTTTTATTTCAGATAGATCTTAGGCTGCCTAATATTTCTGGTTCAAATTGGACTTGTTTAGCTTAAGTTGTATAATAGTTGCTTTGAAGGGTGATCATCTGCTATAAGATAGATGGCTAGGTATTTTTGACTCTTAAGAAGATAATTTTCTTTGTCCCATTAGCACAAAGCTGAAGGTTTTGGGGAAATCTGATATTTAGCATTTATGGTTTGGAATTTAGTGGGATGACTGGTTTCGGCATTTTTTTGTTAGACAATTGGGTGAATTTCCGAAATGATTTTTAGTTTTTTGAATCTTAGGGAGTTATTTTTATTTTGTGAAATGTGAAGGAAGACAATTTAGTTGGATGCTGTGGATACACTTGAAATTATTATTGATGGGTAACTAAATCTAATTAGATGAAGTCCTGGGCAAGACATGCTTTGATATTATAATAGAATTCATATTTTGCACAAGAAACTAGTACCTGCCCTTTAGGATAAGGGAAGTGACCCTGGAAAGCCAACTACCAGATGGGTTTGCTGTTATTCATATAATTTATTTCTAAAATGTCTGAGTTCAATGCTCCATTTATGTTTGACAGGTGCTAACTTTCTCTTAAACCTGACCATAGCAAGGAAACTGAGTTACGTCATATATAGATGAGGCCTGTTTTTCCTACCCAAAACCAATATTGGTATGATATTTCATATTCTTTACTCAGGTTATTTCTTTTCAACTGTAGCTCCCACTTGGAACGCTACAAGGTACCTTCCCCGGTTGTCTTAATGATATTCTTTTCCTTACCTGCCTGGAATGTGAATCTTGGTGCAAAACCTTATTCTCTTCTATCATGGATCCTTGCTTTTCTACCCTTGCTTCCCTATCCAGTCCACCTTTTTGCCCCTGATCCCCAGCCTCACACTTAAGGTTATGTGAAGGATGCTACAACATCAAGAATTTAAAGGTGATAATTAATTACAAATCTGCTTTCAGACAATTTTTTTTAATCCCTGGTAGAAATTTCTTAGGGCTCTTCCTAAAGGCATACCTGGTCTTTTGAGTTTTGTGTTTATGGTGTTTTCCCCAAAAATGAAATCTCTAATATTCCTGGGTAAATGGAACTATTCAGCAGTGTTAGAGACAAAATATAACAATTTTGCTTAGTTAATTTGAACATTTGTCAAAGTGCCAGGTATGCTTCAAGGATTATTATCATAGCCATTCTCAAAACTAGGAAACTCTTCAGCTATTGATTAAACACATTGGAGATGGGATTTTGAATGTAAGTATGCTGGGAAAAGCACTAAAAGTTCAATTTTTAAATTGATATGATTCTCTCTTTTTTGGACTAATCATTCTTGTTTGTAAAACAGGAAATAAACATTTTTTTAAATATTTTTTTTTAAATTTTTAAATTGACATGATTCTCTCTTTTTTGGACTAATCATTCTTGTTTGTAAAACAGGAAATAAACATTTTTTTTTTAATTTTTTTTTTTAATTTTTTTTAAACCCTTGTACTTCGGTGTATTGTCTCATAGGTGGAAGATTGGTAAGGGTGGGCAATGGGGGTCAAGTGACTTGCCCAGGGTCACACAGCTGGGAAGTGGCTGAGGCCGGGTTTGAACCTAGGACCTCCTGTCTCTAGGTCTGACTCTCACTCCACTGAGCTACCCAGCTGCCCCCGAAATAAACATTTTTAAGACCAGAACTCCTTCTACTTTAGACCATCATTGGTGTCCTTTTCATTATGCTTTTTAAGAATTTGACGATGGAGGTATGAATAGAGTGATATACCACTGTAGGTTGCAATTAGGTGCTTTTGAACTTGTCATCTTACTATTCAAACCCTGTACTACCACCACCACCACCATCATCATTCCCCCCCAAATGCATTCTTTTTTCCTGACATCTTCCTTCTTATCTTTTAGACTTGAGATCTTACTCTGGTCCCTTCTAACTCTAAATGATCTTTTTTCCATTCTGTATTGCTCCCGATTCAAATTAGTAAAAAAGTTCTTTGCCTTCTACTACTTACCATTCAGTGTTAAGAAAATCAAATGGGATGAAATGTTTGAAGTATCAGTTGTTGTTAATTCTCATTGTTGCCACACTAGGCTTTTGTTTCTCATCAGAGTCTTTAAAGTAGTTTTTCTTTCTCTATTATCTTTACCCTCTTGAATTCATCTACATAAAGCCTGAGTAGTGATTAGTTGCACTTAGTCTTGGAAGGAATTTGTAGTGTGCCCTCTAATACAACTTAATTTTCAATCTAGGAAAATGAGGCTTTTGAAGTGTTGCCTCTGATAGGTTGTGGCAAAGGCAAAACTTGAAACCTAGGTTATAGTTTCTATGCTGTTGGTTACTGCTAAGTCAGAAGCATACACAAATAAATTGCTTAATAAATCAATAAAATTTTGTTCATAGCAATTAAATACATTTTGGATTTATGCCACTTTGCTGTAATAAGAATTATCTTGGATTAGTGAGTAGTGAGGAACTCTCTTCTAAATTTGGAGTCTGATCTTAAAGGAGAATTCAAAATGATAAGGAAACTGAATAATAAACTTTACTTACTACCATTTCTCCCTAAAGTGATCTTGAACTTATAGTGAGTACACAGGGCACTAAGTTCCTAGAAGAGTTAATGTTGTAAAGGTATTTTCAAATATCATATGTGACTCTGAATCTCCTACAGCTTTTAAATGTATGGCTATTGTTCCACATGCAGTTAGTGCAATAAATCCTACAGGCAAAGATTTATAATCCAATTGTTTATTTGGGGCACTTTTGTAAATTACATTAGCCCTTGTTAAATATTGGAGAAATTAAAGAGTACTGTACTTGGTTTGAAAAAAAAAAAGTTGGGGAATAGGTTAGGATATAGTTTAGAAAGGCATTTCTTGGAAGCCAGCAGAAGATGCCCTTTATCAATATATGAGTCTACTGGGTTTTGGTCATACCTTACACAAAATACTGATCAGCATATGAATCTAGTAAATATTAAGAAACTTTCATTTTTTTATTGGGTGGGAGGATAATGAATAAGGGAATGAATATAAGCACTACTTTGTAAAGATGAATATAAATGTTAAAGACTTTCCATTAGGGCACAGACCTTGTAATAGTATATCAGAGATGTACTACAGATAACAATATTAGGTTCCATTTTTTGAGAGAGAGAGACAGACAGACAGACACTCACTCACTCACACACCTTCTCTACAACTAATACTAGGGTACAACCGATCAGATTTTTTATTTGCCCCTTTGCAGGTTCACAGAAGCAGTACTATACGAAGCAGCTGTGATGTAAATGTCTCCTGTGTACTCTGTGGTGGTTCAAGTAGTGGTGGTACTACAATGCCTCCTGAGATCCAGTATGAAACTCCCCTTTTGGAGCGCCTCTCCCAGTTGGACTCTTGTGTTCATCCTGTATTAGCATTCCCAGATGGTAAGTTGGGTTATAGACTGTCAATCACATCTAGTTCTCAGGGTGACTTCAGGGGTCCTTTCATACTTCAATAAAACTCAAGCATTACTGAGACACTCAATGAAAGAGTATTCACTTAGGTATATACTCAAATAAGCTTAGCATATTTAAAAGAGCAACATTAAGATTAATCAGTCATGGAAATCAACAGATAATCAGGGATATCAAAAAATGTTTGCTGGTAGCTGAATAGCCCAATGACTAGGAGAATATGGGATGTCCTTTTTGAGTGTTCAGCTCCAGCAACATAGATGAATCTAGCCTGAACTATTTGTGTTTTGCTCTGAGATTGAGGCATCACTGGCTTGCTTTTGTTTGTCAGAGCTGTGCCTAAAAATAGCCAAGGTCTGCTCTACTGCAGATGCTCAGAATACCTTTTGAATTTGGCAGAGGTTCAGTTTTCCAAAGGCACAGAGAAGACTTTCTTCATGGGATTCCTGAAGGGATCATGGAATCTTTAATTTGGATAAGAAATCTTAGAGATCATCTAATCTAACTTCTTTAGCCAGAAATGCTCATCTGCCCCCTCTGCTTTAACAATTAAAATGATGGGAGTTTACTGTTTCATGAGACCAGCTTTTTTCCATAGTGGAGAGTTCTTTTACCAAACTAAATTCAGCTTAACAACCCCACAGAATGGATTCTGAAAACATCTGTGGTAATTTTATCCCAGCTCCTTCCCCCAAGCCTCATCTTCTTTAGGTTAAATGTCCATCAACTCTTTGTCCCCCGACTTGTTTGCCTGACCACTTTGCTTGGTTCCTGACCTCACAGCTCTCTGTGTCCTAATGCTCCAGATCCATTTTCACTGTGGAAAATCAAAGGTCTAAGATTTTCTGCTACCACTTAGAAACTTGGACAAGGAGATTTGGGACCAGAAATGACATGTCTTAATTATTGAGAACTATTAAAAATATTTTCATTTGTGCTTCAGTGGAATACTCTTCTAGTATTTGTAATGTGTCCAGATGTATCCTAATGTTCCCAGTGGTCTCATTTACCTCTACCTGTCCTACTCTGGTATGTGTTTTTTAGGGTCATTGCTCTATGGTATGATATGGTGTGAGCATCTAGAATATGTATGAGAAAATGCTACCTTGGATGAGCATCTGTCAGCCTGGGATCATTGTTGGACTGAAGTTGCTACTTAGTAGTAGTAATCGTAGTAGTTGTAGTAGTTGTAACATTTCCCAGTCCACATTGATAAGAGAAATCTATTCCTCCTATTCCAAATCTCATCCTTTTAGATGTAGCCTTGAGGCACAGTGAAGAGAAAATTGCCTTTTGTGATAGGGAGACATGGGTTCAAGTTCTGTATCTGATCCTTACTAGCAGTGAGAACATGCACCAGTTGCTTAATATGCCTATAAGATTCAGCTTACAGAGGAGTCATTGATTATTTTATCTCATTGAAAAGAATTCTATTTATGGAGTTCCTTATGTGGATGAACTCAATACCCACAAAACCTTTCTTTTTTGGGGGGGGGTCCACCGCCCACAAAACACAGCAACACTTTGAAATAATAATAAAGGCAGAGAATTAAGGAGCAAGTTGTGTGCAAGTTTTCCTCTTAGGAGAGCAGAATCATGTTATACTAATTTCTTCAAAAGAGGTACGATTTGTTATTGTTAGGGTTTCTTATTTCATTAATAAAATTTCACGTAAGTTTTTCATAGTCATATCCCCCTCCCAGATCTGACAAGCAATTCAATCTGGGTTATACATGTATTATCACACAAAACAATTTACATATTATTTATTTTTGTAAGCGAATAATCTTATAGAACCAAAACTTCCAAACATATATGCAAATAAACAAATGATGGTCATGTTTTCTTCTGTATTTCTACTGCCACAGTTCTTTCTCTAGAGGTGGATAGCATTCTCTTTCATAAGTCCCTCAGAATTGTCCCAGATCATTGTATTGCTGTTAGTAGCAAAGTCTATCACATTTGATTGTTCCACAGTTTTGCACTTACTGTGTGACATGATCTCCTGGTTCTGCTTGTTACACTCTGAATCAATTCACTTCAGTCTTTCAAGCTCTTTCTGAAATTATCCTGTCCATCATTCCTTATAACACAATAGTATTCCACCACCATCATATCCTACAACTTGTTCAGCCATTCCCCAATTGAGGAATGTCCCTTTAGCTTCCAATTCTTTGCTACTTCAGAAAGAGTAGCTATAAATATTTTTTTTACAAATGGGTCCTCTCCCTCCCTCCCTCCCTTCCTTCTTTCCTCCCTTTCTTTCATAAAAATTTGTAATGAAACCTGTAATTTTGCTCATACAAAGGATAAAACTCATATTTGGATCTTCTTTAGTTGATAACCATGAGAATGTTCATTCCCTCAGATAGTTTTTATGTCCATTATTACTGTGGGCCATTAAAGAAAACCTTCCAGAGACACATACTACCTACTTTGCTTCAAGACTTTTCTCTCATCCACTGCTGCTGTTGTGGCTACAGATTTTCCTATCCTCCTCCTCCTGGGTCATCAGATAGTAATGTACCGCTACTTCCTCCACACCACTACCACCAGCCTTCTCCATTCATACACAAACTGCTGGCCCCTTTGCTAATCAGAACTTAAGCCAGTGCATCTGAACTAGGGGAATTTAGAACAACAGCCTCTCTCCTGGGACTGTAGCAGTAACAGATTTATTTGTTATCCCAAGTTAGACATTTGAAAACATTTCCCCTATAGAAATATTGTTATAACCCATGTTGGAGTTCCATAACATAGGAGAACGGCTACATGGCTTACTTGGGAAATGGTGTGGGAACCTAATCAATTCTATATAACATTCTTTCTATAAGTAAATGCACCTTTGCATGCCAGACAATCATCTGAAAATAAAATAATTTTTGGAATACAACTCATTTGCAGGTTGCCTGCCCATTTTTATTGTGCAGAGTTTCTTCTTCCCCATAACTAGAACTAATAAATATCATAGCGTTATATTTTGAAATTTTAGCTATCACTTATTTAAAAACAAACAAACAAAAAAAACCACCAAAAACCCCTTACCTTCTGACTTAGGCTTGATGCTAAGTATTGGTTCTAAGGCAGAACATCAGTAAGGACTAAACAAAGGGAGGTTAAAGATTTGCCCAGGGTCACACAACTAAGGAAGTGTCTTGAGGCTAGATTTGACCCCAGGACCTCCTGATTCTAGGCCTGGCTTTCTGTCCACTGAGTCATCTAGCTGCTTCCACTTATATAGCAAGTTTACAAAGCTCTTTGAATATGTTAACTCATTTGATTCTCACAACAACCTTGTGAAGTAGGTACTATTATTATTTTGCAGAGGAAATTGAGGCTAAGAGAGATTTAATGATTTATTCATGACTACAAAGCTAGTATGTGTGAGACAGCATTTGAACTCACAATTACATGACTCCAAGCCCAATGCTCTGTTAATTTTACCATTTAGTGACCTCTTACATATTTTCTTTTAAATAACCATATGAGGTAGGTAAAGGAATTTTATTCCTTTTTTACAGATGTGGAAACTGAGGCTCAGAGAAAGATGAAATTAAAAATTCATTAGTTAGCAACTCTACTTAACTTAAACCCCGATTCCTTAGAGGTAGACAGAAAGGGACATATACATTCATAATGTTCCAAGTCTGCTAGTCTTGGGCTTTTGTATGTAGAGAGGATAGTGAACTCAACTGTTTTTTTGTTTTTGTTTTTCTGTCCTCCTACATTTCATTCTTCTTGATTGGTAGAGTTAACTGATTTTTACCATGACTGCCTCCTATTGCACAACTCTCTGTCTATCTGTCTCTCTTTTAAACTGCTGCCATTTTGCCTAATACAGGCTTCCTCAGGCTCTTGGCTTTAGCAAAACCTAGGGGAACCAATGAATCCTGAGAAATTTCCAGGTGCCGGTGGTGGTGGTGGTGGTGGTGATGAGTGTGTAATAACCATTTGGCACAGTTGTGGTAGGTGCTTGTCTCTGTTAGCTTGCTTGATTAAGTCCAGTTAATCTTTAACTGGAAATGCAGATGATGTAATAACTTTGGTGTAAGGAATGAACTTCAAAGCAAGAGCATAAATGCTTGGTCAGATTGCCACCTGCTGGTGAAAAAATTGCAGGCAAGTTTACCTATCTACAGAAGGATAATGGTGGTGGTAGTGGGGTCCTCAGATCAACCCACCAAAAGTAGCAATGGAAGGGGAAAATGAATGATGGAGTGCCATGAGGGAAGCATTTCAAGGGAATTATTTTAAGTAATATTGGTAGTTTTTTGCTTATACTTCCTAACTGACCAAAAACCTTTAGAAGCCTACATTTAAATAATACTTCCCGAGCAGAGACTTTTAAAAAATCTCACATGAAAGACTTCTCCCTAAGGTCCTTGTCTTCATTCATTTCAGGTTTCTTTCTCTCCAGACCTATATCTAACCTTGTTCAGAACTTGAGTTATGTTTACATTTTTTAACAAGACAGATTCTTAATATATCGGAGTATTTTGAACTGCTTTCTTTCGGCCAGAGCATGAAATTTGGTTGACAGTTCTTAGGACTTTTTTTTTTTTTTTTTGGAGACTAGTTTTAAAAGTCAACTGAAATAGTGCTAGTCTACTATTTAGCTCTTCATGACAGTGATGCAAAGTGTTCTACTAACTAATACATTTACCATATTTTATTAATGTTGGGGTTAAGGAAGCATCAGAAGACATGGATTGTATTCCCAATTTTAAAACTGTACTTAATAATAACTATGTGCTTCCAGGCAGATGACTATATCTGTAATAAGATAACACACTCAGATCACAGACACATTGTGGTAGAGTTGATAGAAATCTGGCTTTGAAGTCAGGAAAAACCGGGTTTAAGTCTCTAACAAATTGACTGTATGACTCTGGTCAAGTCCCTTATATGCCAGTGTCCCCCAGAAAGTCTGTCAAACTTGGAATTACAGAGATGAGCAGGTCTGCACCGGAGGAGAAACTTTCTTCCCGAGAGTTCCCTTTTCCAGTGAACTAGCAAGTCTCTTTGCATACAACCTACTTCTCAGGACCTTGTCAGGAAAATGCCTTTTAAAACCCAACACTTTGAGTTAAATGTAAGCTAATGGCAGAACACTGACAAGTAGGATCCATGCTTGAGTAGAACGTTGAGCTTCGGAAGGCCCAGCATTGCCTACTCTAGTGAATGAAAAGGAAGTGCTTGTTTGATTCATTGATTGTTTCTGTTCCAGGGCAGATGCAAGATAGATGCTTAATAATGTGTTGGTACTTCTTCACAGTCTCCAAAGTGTGTGGTAGAATGATAGTGCCTTTTCTTATATTATTGATAAAATGAATTCCAGCTAAAGTTATGTATGAGGTATCCATGTTAACACAATATTGCCCTTTATCTACTAGTCACTGTTTTAATCTATATCAGTTCACTACTTGTCTTTTCTAAGCCTAAATCAAGTTCCTCTGTGGAGTCTTGACTTTTAGAAAAAATAATTGTGGCAGGTAAGTTTATTGAGTAAGAAAAGAAAGACAGATTGTGTGTAATAAAACTTTGTTTTTGAAGACTGAAGTTTCCCTGGACATTGTGTTTAAAAACTGATCACAAAGTAAGCATCTTTTTTATGGTTAGTTTTAGTATTTTGCAATTTTTTTTTCTAATTTAGAAGCTATGAGTCCAATACTAGATAGGACAGAAAAAGTCATAATCTGAAATTCCCACTGAAACACAGGGTCACCAAACTGTTAGCATCTTTGGTCAAATTATATAAATAACAAAATGCTCACATTTTTTAAAAAATGTTTATTGAAATGCCATAAAGGATCAGTAGTCTAGGTTGGTCAGAGAATGGAGACCATGAAATCCTTTGAGAGAAACTTGATAATATTCAGATTCTCATTGATGGAATCTGCCACAAAGATTATTCTAACTATTGCTGAGAATCAAGAGCCTTCTTGTTAACAGCATCTTAACTTTTCAACCACATTTGCTGGTCAGGATATGTTAGTCTTATTAACAATCATTGTTCTATAACAAAAGGAAGAGTTCCCCTAGGGAAAGAATAGCTAGTTGAGAGCCAGAATAAGAGGTCCAGGGTCCTTGTAGATTGATATATTGAAGGGGAAAAGCTTATTTTATAAAACCTTTACTTATTGACTAAACGGGCTTATGAGTGGCAGAGCAATGGTTTCAGTAGAAATGAAATAAACTTTTTAAAAATCATGCTATGCTTATTTTTAGACTAGTGAAGATAAATAAAGAGATAGAATAAGATGCGGTCCTTGTCCATTAACTTTTTGGAAAAGCTGTTTTACAGAGAAAGCTAATTTAATATAAGGAGGTATGCGTATGCCAAGACGATAGGGATACAGATTTCTTAACTGACCTACAATGTTGTTTTGTGTCTCCTGTAGATGTTCCCACAAGCCTGCACTTCCAGAGTATGCTGAAATCTCAGTGGCAGAACAAGCCCTTTGAAAAAATCAAACCTCCCAAAAAGCTTTCACTCAAGCACAGAGCACCCATGCCGGGCAGCCTTCCTGACCCTGTTCGTAAAGATAGGCACAAGTTGGTCAACTCCTTTCTAGCAGCAGCCAGTAAGTTTGGGGAAAGGAGAGGGGTGGCAGGTGTGATATGTTTGTTTGGATGTTTTCCATTTCTTTATCTGTTCTTTGGAATTCTCAAATAATCTACATTTTAAAAAATATGCCAACATACCTTGTTGGGAATACTGGTTGACTGTGGGGTACTCAGAATTCAATGAGAAATTCACATATTCTAACTGCTGAATTTTGGGAAATAAATTTTTGCTATTCAGGATACTCTTGGATTTGGGGGAGAGAGCTATGGAAGATACCACAACTCAGGTTGTTTTTAGAGCAACCAGAAGTTAATATTAGTTTCTTAAAATTCATTACTGTTGATGGTGCAATCAGACTTCTGTTCACTCATATTGTAAACCCCAAGTTGTCTTTGCTTTTGTCTCTCCTTTAACCCCCACATCCAGCCAGTTGCCAAATCCTGTTAGTTCTGCCTCTGGAAGTCTCACTTAACATCTGTTCCTTCCACTCCTCCAGCAATCCTAATAGAAACCACAACTCATCTTGCCCAGCTTATTGCTTCCTAATTTATCTGCTTCCAATTTCCCCCTTTCCCTTCACACTGCTATTCCTTTAATAATCTTTAATTTGCCTTCAAATTATACCTTCAAAAATTCTGACTGATTCCCCATTACCTACCAAATAAAGTATAAATTCTTTATCCTATCATTCGTTTCCACAATCTGGTTCCAGGCTTGTCTTGCATGACTCCCTTCTATCATATACCTTGTACAGCTAGGCTTCTCCTGTCCCCTTCATCCCTCTCAAGTATCCAAGCTGTTGCTTATGCTGTCTCCCCATTCCTGGAATGGGTCATTCCCCCCCCCCCCCCCACCTCCCCATTCTACCCTTGTTCTTTTGAATTCCGTCTATTCTTCCTGGGCCTAATTAAGGCACCTCCTCTTCCCATGTATTTCACCTAACTTCCAATTGAAAACAAAATTCACATAGTATTTTATCTGGGCTAATCCTTTACTCTCCACATTCTTCCTTTTATCATGGTTCTTTATATATGTTTAATTTCCCTTTTTCTCTTCGCTGGCCTTAGAATATGAACTCCTTAAGAATAGAGTCTTGCCTTGTTTCCTCTTTTATATACCTTTGATTTTATCCATCACATTTTTTTCTGATTATTTTTCTTGATAAGAAAGCTTCCTCTACTAATGCAGATGAGTTACTATTCTGCATCTTATATAGTCTTAAGAGTTGTCTGAGATACTAACTGGCTAAGTAACTTGCCAGCTCATACAGTAAGGATATGCTGGATAGGACTTCTACTAAGGTCTTCCTGACTCCAAGACTGGCACTCTCTCTACTATACCACGCTATCTTTACGTGAACATAGGTGCTTAATTAATGTTTATCAAATTGAGTAAAGACACAACCCTTTTCAGAATGTGTCTAGAAGTCAAGTGGGAGACCGGCGAGGGAGATAGTACTAGCCTAGCAGTGACATTAGATCCTCTATTCACTTGCCATCAGCTATATATCACAGGGCACCGTTCCTCCCTGGTTTGCTTGTCTTTGTTTGGAGGTGTTTAGAGTTGGCTGGAGAGTTCAGCATCTTCAGGCACCCTTCCTTAACCAGAAAGAGAAAGGAAAGAAGACATTCCATAGCTCTTTTTCTGTTCCCATCTTCAGAACTCTCCCATCACCAAACTCGGCCTGACAAGACTCACAGGCAGCACTTAGATGATGTAATGGCTGTGTCCATGGCAGAGAGAGTTACAGCGCCCAAAGCAGAGCGCTTGCTCAACCCTCCACCCGTGCATGACCCAAACCAGAGCAAAATGCGATTGCGAGACCATTCATCTGAGAGAAGTGAAGGTAGGCAGCCAGGGCCAGGCCTGGCACCTGTACCGGCACCTGTGTCTGCTCAGGGCTTTCTGAGGCCACCTGGGCTTCTCTCAAACTCCCTCCCCACCTTTTCCCCCATCATCTTTGCCCTTCAGGTTCTAGGGAGGCAGCAAAGTGGTGGGAAGCCTACTGCTTCTAAAATGCAGGATACTTCCACTGCTATAGCAACCTCCTTCCAGCCACCCACCTCCCACCAACCCAGTTTGCTTTTGCTTCTTTACTTCTCTAGGCTTAGAAGGCTTTTTCACATCATACGTGTTTCGGTGGCATTTCCAGTTTGATCCAAAAGTGCAACTGTTTAAGGGAATATAACCATTTATGTTTCTCTTTCTGTTAACCACTGCAGTGCTGAAACATCACACAGATGTAGGCAATTCAAGCTACTTGACATCTGTCACCCACCACCCATCACCCAGCCCTTTGGTACGACAGCTTTCCTCTTCCACCTCATCGGATGGCTCTGTACCCACCAGCTCAAGTTCACAGGGCACAGTTACCACATCTGTAAGTATTTGTTTGGATGTGACCAGATATCTTTTGCTGATTATAGCAGCTTTAGTAATAGAGATGGTGGTTAATTCACTCCACTAGACCTGAAGAGCACAGACAAAAGAATTTGGGGATATGTAGACATCCAGATCACAATAATGTTCCCTTTTCTATATACATGAAGATAGGTGCTGCTTCTCATATACTGCTAGTAGGATCTGTTCTTTTAGCTATGTTTTTCTTTTTAGAAGCTAAGACACGATTTATTTGACAGTTTTCTGGGTTTTAAAAGAATAGGTCAGCACACTGATTGTTGACTTCTTGTTAGATTATTGATAATAGCTCTGACACTAGTTGTTTGACCGAGGACAATGTTTATTTCTGAGCCTCAGTTTTATAATCCACAAATAGGGGAAATACTATTTTATCAACCTCACAGGCTTATTAGGATTAAAGCGCTTTGTAAATGTTTTGTAATTTGAATGAGCAAGTAGCATGGTGTAGGGCATAGTGAAGAAACCTCAAAGTCATGTTTAAGTCATACCTGATCTGTGTTAAGTTTGTGAGCTGGTGTGTTGGAGGGAGAGAAAGTGCCAGTCTGCCCTGGTAAAGGGAGTTACACATAGCAGTGAAATCATAAGTCATATCCCGGTCCATAAAACTCTACTATCTAATTTTGATGGGCATATATAGGGGAGTGCTGGTTTTAGCATCAGAAAGATCTGAATTCAAATTCTGCCTCAGTTGCTTAAACTTTTTAAACCTTTTTTCCCCTCATCTTCAAAATAAAGAAACTCAAATGAGGGGTTAGGCTTAAACATTGAAATCCCTTCCAGCTCAAAATCTGATACTTTGAATTGTTTTTTGAATGCTGATAATAATTATTAGATAAGCTGGAAGGTTGCAAATGAAGTGAGATAACAGCAGGATTTCCCTTGACTTTTTATCCTAATAAAGTAAGAGAACTTCAAGCCCAATATTCTATCTTGAGTTTAGAGAAACAGGATAGTGAGTGCAGTAGAAGGAATACTGGATTTGGAATCTCATTCCAGAGGACCTAGGTTCAAGTTACCAGTTCTTTTAACCTGTGTCTGGAACTATCCCCCATCATTTTTTCTCCAAAGGGGTGCTTTTAGAACCCTAAGTTAAAAGTTATTCAGAATATCTTTGGTTTTGCTTTTATTCTCTTTTGCCAATTTTGTTTTTGACAAAACTTCAACAGATTTGCCCATGAATCCCATCCCATTCCCCCTGCTCTCAAGTACATGGCCCAGACATAGTTCAAAAATTGCTCTTGATAGTACAGGCTACTCTATACTTTTAGAAGTATTTGTTAAGTTAGTACTAATCTTGTGAATTGTATCTGGTCTGAATTTATTACACTTAATATTGTCTTAATTAATGTGATTGTTAGCCACGTGGATGGTGAAGATGGATATTCTTGTGTCTTCATTCAATATGTGTTTCCATATTTCTTTTAATTTTCATAGTTGGGTGTGAAGTGTGTGTTTTTTTTTTAAATTTTAAACCTTTACCTTCTTTCTTAGAATCAATACTAAATATTAATATTAGTTCCAAGGCAGAAGAGTGGAAAGGGGTAGGCTATTGGGGTTAAGTGACTTGCACAGGGTACACAGCTAGGAAGTGTCTTGAGACTAAAGTTTGCTAAAACAAATAATATTGCTATTACTGCTATTGTATGGATGATTTGTTTTTCTTCCTGCTATCACTTAACCTTGGAGCACTGTAAAATTGCTAATTCTTTTCCAAAATAGTTCAACAGATTTCGAGTTCCACGGGCATTAATTTTTAGTGTAACTGTTTTCTCATAGCTCCTTGAATATTGTTTCTATCTTATGCTATCTTCACCAGTTCAATGTGGGTAAAGTGTTCATTTGTTTAGGCATGCATTCCTTTAATTCTTCATTTTGACAGAGAACTCTTGAACATGCATGTGTGGAAGAAATAGGGCATTCCAAGGTGCTTAAAAGTATTCCTTAGGGAATCAAATATAATATGAGACACTGGATCCAACCATTTTACCAAGGCCCTTTACCTTGACTTCTTTTCACTTTTAGAGCTCTGGCATCAAGAGAAGTTTGGTAGCAATTTCCACCTTTTGTACAACATCCTCTTTAACTGAATATTAAAAGCTAATTAGGCATCAAAAGCTGTATAAAAAGATGCTTTACAAAATCTGTGGTGTCAAAACTCAAAAAGAAAATGGTTCCCTATTGGCGGCATATTGATTTTAAAAAACCACAAATTTATATTATCTATATTATATTTTTATTAATTTTTAAACATTTCCCAGGTAGTTTTAAATTTGATTAGGGCACTTTTTTGGGGGTTGCCAGAGATTCATACCTGCTCTGATGATTATTCATTTAACTAATGGTAATAGAGAAATTAAAAAACAAAACAAAAAAACTGAAATTGCAGCCCACACCCATAAAATAGAGAATATATATAAAAAGGGAAATTGTCCATTGTTGGAGGCATTGTGAAACAGGCACACATTAATGGTATCTTGATCAAACTAAATATTGAGCTTTTTTGGAAAGCAGTTTGGAATTATGTCCAAAAAGTTGCCATCAGTAGACCCATTGATACCATTACTAGGCCTAAAGCTCAAAGAGACATTAAAGATAGAAAAGAACTCAGGTGTACTAAAAAGTATCTATAGTTGCAAATTTTGGGGTATGAGTATATTGGAATATTAGTGTGATATAAGAAATGAAGCATGGATTTAGAGAAACCTTGGGGAGACTTGTAGAAACTGGAGTTGAACCAGAAGAACAATACCACAACAGTATAATGGAAAATAACTATGAAAAACTTTAAAAATTGTAATAAGTGCAATGACCAGTCATGACTCCAAAAGACTATTTTACAGACATTAGAAGGATCAAATTGTTGTAAAAAAAAATTATAATTTAACTTTTTAATAAAAGTGTCATTTCTCTTTGCCTTATGGACAAAAATTTGCACTAAATCAGTTGATACTGTTTAGTGTCCTATGTTAAGAATTCACAAAAGATGGCTCAGTGGATAGAGAACCAGGCTTGGAGATGGAAGATCCTGCATTTAAATCTGGCCTCAGACACTTACTAGCTGCGTGACCTTTGGCAAATTACTTATCCCAATTACCTAGTTCTTACTGCTTTTTCTGCCTTGGACCTGATACTTAGCATTTTTTTCCTAAGGCAGAAGGTAACGGTTTAAAAAAAAAACAAGAAGAATAATTCATAAAAGAAAACAGAAGAAATTTTGGAAAGGGACACATAGGCAGAGTAGTATTGGAAATATCCATTGTTAAAATTGAAATATGCCTATAAAAACAAGCCATACATAGTGAAGATTCTCTTTTCTGTCCCTTGACCATAGAGAAAAGTTCATATTTGTTTATATGAGTCAAGTGCTTAACAATAAAGGGAAACTTTTTTAAAGCTAGTTAGACTTTTTTTGGTGCATACACATGCATTATGAATACTAGAATATGGCAAATAAATCACTTTTTGAGGGGATTGGAAAACTGAACCACAGCCACAAGTCTTACTAACATGATGTACAAAGTACTTTACAAATATCTCTATTAACCAGTTATAGTGGTTCTGTAAAGTGGGTAACATTAAAAATTCCCCTTTAAGAATTAAAGAAGGAATTGGGTAAAGAGGGCATTTAATGGATTGTGGCCACAAAACAACAGAGCTCAGGGCAAAAAGTTTAGTCGTTGAGATCCTGATCTATTTATTGTCTTTTAGGATTTCTTAAGCTACTTAATATTTTAATAACTTACTATTCAATATTACTTAAATACTTAAAAACCAAATTATTGTGCAAGGTACAGTGTAGGAACAATCACTTTCCTCATAGTGTCTTTATCCTGTGTTCAGGATACTGCTCCCCTAGTGTTTTGGGTTTGATTGCAATTGTACGGTCACCATGGCAGCATGTTTGTCATCTCACTATTTCCCTTTGGCCTCTGACAGCTTACTGTTCATTTTCCAGTCTCCTCCAGAACCAGAGTATTTGCCACCTGCTTTCCTGGGGACATTTAGGCAACAAGCCCAGTTGGACATTCTCTTCCCATTAAAGGGGAAGCATTAGACTTCCTCCCTTTTACTCCTTTGGCTTTCCAACTGGTGCACATTCTCCTTATTTTGCTGGACCCGGGAAGCCTTTATTTGTTGGATGTTGAATCTTCTTAACTTCCTTTAAAAAGGAACCATTCCTTAGAGAAGGGCTATATCTAGACTCCTTGTTGCAGTGTCCCTTCCTTTGGTCCTGTCACTAACCTCTGCTAGATGTGATCTGAGCCATAGAGCCCCTAAGCCTCACAAATGGTAACCATCGAAAGGGTGGGAGAATGGTGAATGGCAAGGTGACTGAGCTTATTAACTGGAGAGCCCTGAATCCCCAGGGAGAATGACCTCTGTTTCACTTGCTAGCTGATGATCTGTTCATCTACATTCCATCTCTCTAGAAGCCCTAGATATATCTCTCAGTCTTGTGAGCTCCAGGTGCCATCATTGGTACTTAGAAATTGTGGAGGGAGGGAGAAGGAAAAGAGAAAAAGAATGAATTGCAAATACAAAAGATGTTTATGCATTGCCACCAATGATTGACCTACCTTTATTAACTGACTGCCTAATCTTTGCTGGATTTTAAATGACAAATTGCCTGGAATGGAAAACGGAGGAGTCAGTGTCTAAGTTTTGAGATACACATATGTATGAAAGTCAGCGCTCCTTTGGCCCCTTCATGTGATAATCAGTGATAAAATGTTTTAAGACATTGAACTAATGGCTTGAAATTTGCAGTTAATTGTGCCTCCATGTTAAACTTGCTTTCCGTTGTCTCACAGCAACCTGTAAGGAGGAGACGGGGAGAAAGTTCATTTGATATTAACAACATTGTGATCCCGATGTCTGTTGCTGCAACAACACGTGTAGAGAAACTGCAGTACAAGGAGATCCTTACGCCCAGGTATTCCCTGCTCCCTTCTATGGTCCTCATCAGGCTGATTTGGGACTCTGACTCTTAACCTAGAAGAGAGTCATCTTAGTACGTGCTCAGTAACTTGTGTAAACATAGACATGGTGCTGTCTTGGCATTCATTTTTCATGTACCAGTAGAGGGCAGTGTGTTTGCTTATGTTTTTATGTATGGTCACGTGCCCATGCTTGGTCTCTTTAACTAGTTTACACTATAATTTGAAAGACATTTTACCTAATTGTTTTTCCCCTGGTATTTTGCAGCTGGAGGGAGGTGGATCTTCAGTCTTTGAAGGGGAATCCTGATGAGGAGAATGAGGAGGTAAGAAGGCACAGGCATGATCATCATTGAGCCCACAGTGTCCAAAATGATTTTGGATTAAAATCGAGTCTTGGATTTCCATACTCTTCTTCTTCCCATTCCTAATATTTTTCTCTTTCTTCGTGCCTTCCCTTCCCCCAACTAACATACATACACACATGCACACATGTATGTGCCCTTTGCCTTCCTGTATCTCTTTCTCTTAGGCTAGATTGTTATAGGGAAACCTAAATTTCTTCCATACTACTCTGTCTCTGGGGGGAAGAAGCGGGAGGAGACACCTGCCAATGACCTTGCTCCCTTACAGATTGAGGACCTCTCTGATGCAGCTTTTGCAGCCCTTCATGCCAAGTGTGAAGAGATGGAGCGAGCACGGTGGTTGTGGACCACAAGTGTGCCACCCCAGCGGCGAGGTAGCAGGTAGGACTACTTACACAAATGAATTTCAATATGGGAACTGAGGGTAAATAGTTAACAAGACTTTTCTATTCTTTATGGAGAAAGGTACCCTCGTTATAATGGTCAGTGTCCCTGTGGGACATAAGGTAAATTGGTATTTGATTTGGGGAGGCAGCATGTAAAAGTTCAGAGTATAATGGTCCTGGCTTCAGAGGAGCTGGAATTAACACCTGCGGCGCCCCCCCCCCCCCCCCCCCTTCTATTTCCTCATCCGAAAAAGACATCATAATACTTGAATTTCTTACTTCTTGGGATCACAACAGATAAAGTGTTTATGAAATATAAAGTGTAAGCACTATCTTCTGTTGGGACCAGGTGCCATTAATAGGAAATTCTCTCTGAAGTTTGCAAGAATTTGTACTTTAAGTATTCATAGTAGAGCCACATATTGGGCTTAATATCTTTATTCCCCCTTCCCTTAAACCCTTGCTCTTTTCTCTTTTGTCTTAGTAAGAACTCCAAGGCAGAAGAGCAAGGGTTGGGCAGTGGGGGTTAAGAGACTTGTCCAGGGTCACACAGCTAGGAAATGTCTGAAGCCGGATTTAAAAGGTCCCTCCTGACTCCAGACCTGACTCTTGGTCCACTGTGTTATCTAGCTGCTTCTCGTGCTATCTTTGTAAAGGTTTTGTTCTAACATAGTACTTGAGATCAGGATGTTGTAGCTATTTGAAAGGTAGTGTAGCAGAGGTTTGGAGAGAACCCTGTGGTTAAGTGTATAATATATATTATATCAGTAGTTGATGTTGATATGATTGTTACCACCGAAGTCATTTATTAAGCTTTTGCTCCATGCCAGGTACATAGAAAGACAAAAACAGCTCCCTGCCTTCAGGATGCTCACACTCTAATCTGGTGTGATACCATAAAGAATTATCCACTTGTAGAGAAATACAGTGATGTTCTCAGGAAAAGCTCAGTTTTTCTGGCTACTTCTGGAATGGCCCAAGAGCCTGATAGTTTACAGATTGCCCCGGAACTTAACCAGGCTTCCTTGGCCTGTCCACAGACTTGTTTTTCTGTAGCATCATTACCATTCTAAGTTTGCTCAGCACTCACCCTAATAAATGTCTGTGATGGAGATTGATTGGGCCTCTTATCCCTACTTTAAGTGGCATGGGGTGATTCGATTCAGTAAAACTATCAACTACTCTCCCGTATTCTCTCTATAGTTTTGATATTTACTATCTGCAGCAAATCTACTTGAATTTTTGACAAAACTCAAAGACTCAAATCCTGGACAGCTCTTCAGAATGTACTTTTGAGCTAAGTTCCACATTTTCATATAATCCTCACAGCAGCCTTATGAAGTAAATTCTACATGTGATATTCATGTCCATTAATAGATAACAAAAATGAGTCTGAGATGTTAATGATTTGCCCAAAGTCACACAGCAGATGTCATGAGCAGAATTCAGACCCAGTTTTCTGACAGCTTTAAATCCCAGTGTCATTCTATACCACACTGCCTTTCCAAAGCCACATTAACAGTAGATGATCCTTATATTCTGTTCTACCTTGAAGGCTTGGTTCAAGTCATCTCTTCTGTGCTTTTTCTACTTTTGTAGTATTGTAGTGTCAGGAGTCCTCAAGACACAAGCTAGGTAAAGATTTTAACCATATAGGGCTCCAGTTTTTGTTCCTTGGCCATGGACGACTTAGGCTTCTTTTTTGTATATGCATGTATGACTTTAGTGGACATTGTTCAGCCGTATCCCCATGCACTTTACTTTGTTTTGGGAATGAACAGGATGCTTCTTTCTTTATATGCCAGCTACTGTGTTTTAGTATTATCTCAAAAAAGGAGAGCTCTGAGACTACTCTCATCTTCTCAGACTAGGGACCCTTGTGGGGAGAATTGGGTAATTTATAAGATAATACTAGAAATGGGTAGAGAGGCTGTCCTATGCTGTTTGCATTACAGCATGACACACTGGGAGGCTGTCTCAAAAACACCCTCTGACTCTCTGGTTTGAATTCTTGGTGTGCAGGTCCTATAGGTCATCAGATGGCCGGACAACCCCACAACTGGGCAATGCCAACTCTTCTACCCCACAGCCTGCTTCTCCTGACATCAGCAGTAACCACTCAGTTTCAGAGTTTTCCCACAATCAATCCCCTCGCAGTCCCATCAGCCCAGACCTGCTTTCTGCCTCCCTCACTCCTATAGCCCGAGAGAACCTACGGCACCTTTCCATTGAGGACACCCGTTGTTCTACCCCAGAATTGGGAGTAGATGAACAGGTAAGTGATTTCATTCCTCTGTGTGCCAGGGGTATGGAAGAGGTGGGGCAGTTAGAGGAGTGGGCTCTTTTGATGACTGCATAGCCACATGTCTTTCCCCTACCCATCTCTCCTCTTAAACCCTCGGGCAAATTCTGGAGGTGACTCTGCTGTCAAAAAGGTTATTGGCCAGAGCACACACTTTCTGTACTGTAGCTGATCCAGCTTCCCAGATAACCCCTCACTCCCCTTCCCTGGCCCTGGTTGATGCTACATGAACAGTAAACAGGTTTGTGGGCTAGAGCACTGGGAAAGGGGGCGGGGAGGAGGGTAACCACGGGTACCCATAACCTTGCCTTCACTCCCTTTCTGTACCCCTGCAGACTGTCCAACCCTGGGAGCGACGCAGCTTCCCCCTGGCACACAGCCCCCAGGCGGAGTGCGAAGACCTGCTGGATGCACAGGAACGAGCTGCCCGTTGTACTCGACGTACCCCAGGTGGCAAGGGAGGCCGGGAGCTGGACAGTGCACCCACCTCCCCTCCTCTGGCCAGTTTCAAAAGCAGGCATCTGCCAGCATCGGCCACAGTGCAGCGCCCGACCCACAGATGAGCAAGTGGAGTTTGAGAGTCCAACTGAATGAACTCACTGACTTGGCATTAAAGCTTCAGAAATCTGTGTTTGATATTCAAACATCATATGCCGAAAATTTTCACAGTTTTTAGTGAATTTAAGGAGTTTAGAAACTGTTTTGGTCTCCTCCTCCCTCCCCCTCCTTCCCTTTTTTCCCTTTTCTTTTTTTGGTTTCATATTGTCTTGTGGCACACCCAAATGGACTATTCCTCCAGTTGGCAAATAAAAGTTCCTGGTAAGACCCCGCCCATCCCTAACTCCCACCCTGCCTGGTTCTAGCATGCTCTACAGCCCCACTGATTCACTGAACTTTCAGCTTTATTTTTCCTTTGATAAAACATGTTCTTCCCAGGCGACAAAAGAAACTTACATCAGGTGGTTCCCTGTTCTGTCACCTGGAACCCAGGTATGAGCGTACTGATGTGGGCCCAAGCATTAAAGTCTTTTTGTTCAGCACTGGCTCTCATCAGGCCTATTGAGGGGCTTGCTTGAGGCAGTCTGCAATAATATGTGTGTAGCTTTCAGCAAGCAGGCTGAGCTTCCCTTCTTTTATGTGGCTGCTCTGCATTAAGTCACCTTTATGTTGACTCCTTAACTATAGCAACCTAACTGGTCAGTTTCCGTCACACACATTCACTGTCTCCCCCAACTCCCCAAACACAAAACACATCGAACACGCCCACTGAGCACACATTTCTCACTTGTCTTGTTTTACAGGCAGGGTCTTGGTCGGTTCAATCTATGTTACCATTCCCCAGCCAGCCAACTAGGAGGGTTTGAAGCATCAATTTAGCCATTCTAACTTTCTTCTCAGATGATCACTTAAACAAGTTTCCTTCATGTCTAAGTTATCCTTAGTCTTGCCTCAACTAGGCCCCTTTTCTCATATCTCCTCTCCCTTAGGCCCTTGCCTGTGGAATGTCCTAGTCTCTCTTCCTTCTTCCATCCACCCTCCACCCCCACCCCACCCCCCATCATCTTCCTTAGCCTTGTGCCTGTCTCATGTATAATTACATCACCAAAAAGAGGAAAAAAACAAAGGACATAACTTTTTTTTTGGCCATTTTGTAATCGTATAAAAATAGTAGATGAACTGCTTAATGGTTGGGGTTTTTTCACAATTTTCAACATTAGTGACTTTTTTCTGTTTGCTAGTTAAAGGGTTTGTCATTGTTTCTTTAAAAAAACAATAATGCACCATATCCCTATGCATAAGTGCTTCTTCTATTTATAAGGTTGAAAATTCTGAATAACCCTTTTAGCATTGTAAAAAAAAAACCCAAAAAAATGCAAAAAAAAAAAAAAAGCCCCCACCTTGTATTTTGTAAATATTTTCTTTTCTTGCTTTGAGCTGTGTAATGGCAGCAAAATCCGTAGCTGTCTTTGTTCTAGAGAAATGCTTTTCTTCAGAGAAGCTGATCTTTGTTAATGTCTTGATTCTGTTCACAGAGCACAGACCTGTGCTTCCCAAAAAAAAAAAAGCGGAAAAAAAAATGGGAAAAAAATTAAAAAAAAAAAAGTTACAGGATGTTATTTGCTGGGTCCTTTCTTGGCACACACGATTTACTGGGTTCCTCAGCTGAGCAACCAATTCTAGGAGCCGACCGTGGCCAGGTGAAGGGTAGACTGCATAGAATTTCAGAGTTGGAACAGACCACAGAGGTCATTGGTCTCTATAACAAGCTGGTATCAGCATATACAGACAGCCAAGTTTCCCAGGAACACATTTCCTCCCTTTTGTGGATGTTCCAACAGTCCAGGATTTCCCCAAAAAAAGCACTTTGAGAAAAACGTTGAGCAGAGGGAAGCCAAAGAGAAAGGATCCATTAGGTCACCCTTACTAAAATGAACAATTTCTGGCCCTGGTGGGAAAAAGAGCCTCAAATTCTGTATTTTTCTGCACAGAGGGACTAATTGCTACAGCTTGGGTAGAGCCTGGGCCATTGTGGGAACCAAGGAGAGAGTAATTCTACGTCTTGTTCGTGTACCAAATGAGGAAGGGGATGCAGTGGAAAGAACACTGGTTGGGTCCAGGTCCCTTAGTTAACTCCAATAAAACTATTCTTTTATCAACAAAATGATAGTGGTGATATTACCTCACTGTGAAGGCTGTTGAGAAAAGAGACTAATGTATAAGGGCTTCAAAAGCCACAGTATGAATCAAATCTATCAGTGCTCTGTAATGGAGAGATCCCTCAGGTTCATCCACCGCTTCCTCCCCTTTAAATGAAGGTATACTTGTGCTACCTGCCTTTTAGATGTATGAGGAACACATTTTGTAGAACCATGAGGTTGGGGAAGGCAGATGAAGTCTTCCCTTAGCCTTTTTTACAGAGCTCAGGGTTTTTGGTTTTTTTTTTTTTTTTCCCTTGGTGGCTTGTTGGGTGATGTTGAGTTCTTTCTCTTTCTCCCTCCTTCCTCCCACCCCCTCTTTCTTAGATACATTGGTTAGGCTGTTACCTCTACTGCTGGTTGCTGGCTGCTATAGGCTCAGACATCCATCCTAGTGATGCTCTAGGAATGATTCCATTCTGTGTTTGGTTCTTGTGGTTCTAGAGGGCATTTCAGCATGTAGCATGCCACCTTTTGTCTCCTAATAGAGAAGAAGATGAGAGCTGGCACCTCTAGACACAGGGCAAATTTCATGATAGATGACAGTTTCTTCTGAGGCCTTTGTGTCCACTCAAATGCCTGCCTTCCAAGCAGCTTCAAATGATTTTCTTAAAAATCTGTTCTCATCCCAGTAACTGAAAATAGTTTGTAGTGGGCTGAACTTGGGATTCAGAGGGCCCACATACAACTAGTGGCTTTGGTTGACCTAGAATTGGTGTAAGTCCCCACCTTGGGACTAAAGTTCTAAAGTTTATTCCAGCTCTGACATTATGTGAACGTCCTATAAACAGGGATCCAGGCCTTCAGGTTTTTTTTTAAAGGGAAGAAACTGATGATAGAACTTTCTGTAGCTGGGGGAGGATTTTGAGGGATCTCAGAATCTTAGATTCTGTGTGTTCAAGGTGAGGATGAGCCCTGGGGTCAGGAGGGCCAGTGACCAGGTAAGAGTAGTCATTTTTTTTCCAAGAATTTAAGTTTGTTTTAATTAATTTAGAAAAATTTTTCCATGGTTACATGATTCATGTTCTTTCCCTCCCCTCTTCCCATCCCCCTCCCATAGCCAATGAGCATTTCCACTGGGTTTTATGTGTGCCACTGATCAAGACCCATTTCCATATTATTAGTATTTGCACTAGGGTTTAGAGTCTATATCTAATCATATCCCCATTGAAAGGAGTACTCATTTTGCATTTAGGAAAACAACCCCAACCCTGGCATTATCTTCCCATTCTTTCTCCCAAATGAAATTATTTCTTCCAGAGTAAGGTTCAAGTCGGGGGACCTTAGAAATCTAAAGTTTCTAGAGAGAAATTTTGCTCTCTTCTGAGCTGGAGTCTTTCCTTTATTCATCTGAGGATCTCATTCTTCAACATCCCTAGGGTAGCTTGCCCCCACCTTCCATCAAATGCAATTCCCTAAATGATACTGAAAGCCTTCCTCCCTTCCTTCATAGCCCAGTCTTGAGCTCTGAGCTCTTTTCCCTAGGTTTCCTTATACATAAGGTTTGAGTAGACCCAGATAGTGTGTGCAGTGAATGGTCCTCCTCTTCTTCACTTTGTTCCCTGAGAGGGGGACCTGAGCCAATACCTAGATTGTCGTTTTGATGTTTATCATCTTGCCTAGGGAGGTGCTGGGCTTTAGGCCTTTAGCATTTTCTAGTCAGTTCTCTATATTCTTGTCTTGCCCTACTCCTTTGGAGAGCTCCCACTTCTGCCTATAGGCCCTGAAATCTCCAGCCTTAGGCAGGACTCCAGTCCTCTGCCTCCAGGTTCCCCAGAGGGTTGATGAGTGTGCCAGCATAGCCAATTTGCACTATCGGGCCCCCTTACCTGCACAAAGGGAAGTGAGATGCAGGAAGAATGTGATTTGAGTTCAAGGATTTATTTATTCATACCAGCACTTTCCCCTTTTTAAAAAGCCCTCACCCCCAATTTTATAGCTCGTGAACAAATAACATATTAAAGCACTTTGCAAACCTTAATGGTACTATGTGAAATGCCAGCTATTCTAATTGTCAATCTATTTTTTCCTGAATTCTCAGATTAGCAAGAAAAGTGAGCTTTTGGCTCTACCTTTCTTTCTCCAGACGTTTTTCTCCCTTTTCCTATGCTTGTGGCTTCTAAGGTCGTTGGTTTATTCTCATAAAATCTGGAGAGAATGGATCCCAGGCTGGCTTCATTGTGGGTCAAAAGACACATGCCCAGTTGATCTTCTAGCAGAGCCAGATAGTGGACCTTGAAGAGGAGCCGTATATTGCCCAAGTGAATTATGTAGCATTTGTCTGCAGTAGCTACTCATGTTACACAGCTGAGGATTGGCCCTTCCTTCAGGAAAATTGAACTCTGAAGGGAGTGAGGGAATCCAGTACTGAGCTACCCAGTAAAGTCCAGCAGCAGGAAGAATATGGGCTTTACTCTTGTCCCCTAAACCCCAGCCTGGAAGCAGAAAACATTTTACTGTGTCCCATGTTGGAAATCCTTAGCCCCTCATCACATCCAGATGCTGCAGGAGATTTAGCAGAGAGGGACTTGTCCCTGCAGCCATATAAACTACCTCTGCTGTGACAGCCCCATTTCTTTTAAGGTCATCAGGGAAACCGTGTGTGTGTGTGTGTGTGTGTGTGTGTGTGTGTGTGTGTGTGTGTGACACAAATGTACACATACACACATGCTTGTGTCTCGATCAACTCTAAAGTATTGTGGAAATTTAAGCAGGAGACTTTAAATGTACAATACTTTCAGACTTGGTTCAGTACCTCACCATCCCTCTTGGGTTTTGGCGAGTTGGTTGTCCAACTGTAAAATGTTATAATGACTTGCTGAAAATTTAAGTGGTTTGAGACATCCAGTTCCAGGGTTCCCAGTTCCCTTGAGCTCCCCATCACCCCACTTCTCTAGGGGGCCTTCTGGATGTTTTACTAAAAGTCACGTGCTGGGCCATGCCCAAGACAGCCAACATCCAGAACTGGATTCCTTCTGGTGACAAGCCTCCGAGCGATGAAGATCCCCGGATGTCTGTGGTCTTTTACCTTGGGAGCTAGTGACTGCTGATCTCCCTCCCAGTTAAGTGATAGCTGCTGGGCTGGACAGGCTCTGGCATTTCTAGCTGATGGTAGGGCTACACACAAGTGTTCAAAACAGCTTTCAAAACATCTCAGTGGGAGTTACACAGGGTGGAGTTGAAAGAGACCTCAGAGACGGCTAAGTGAGCCTCTGGAGAGAGGATGCTGCCTACCGCATGCAGGTGAGTGACAGGACTGGGATTTAAACCCAAGGCCCTTCCCTGCTCCCTCCATGGGGCCTGGCCAGGTAAGCCCTCAGCAGTGGAGGAGAGAGACAGTGCAATTGGAAGTGTCCTTCGAGCCCTCCCTATTTTCCCACCCTTCCCCCCCTCCACAAAGAAAGTATCTTACTTTCATCATAGTAATAACTTTATTTCCAAATTCACTTTTACAGCAACGGTGTAAACCGGTTGTTAAAACACACAATACTATGGACATTCACAGACAGGAAGCTAAGCTAGGATGAGTTCAACACCCCCCACCCCCACCCCCCCATTAATTAAGAAACCACGTGGATTACAATGCAGAAACTGTGCTTCCCCGTGGGGTCAGGACCCAGTGGAAGATTAAGCCATAGATAAGGGCAGTGCCCACCTTTTCAAACAGTTTGGGGAGAAAAGTAACTTGCCCACTCCCAACTCCCCATAGCAAGTGAGTTCTAGGACAAGGATTCGTTTTTCAGCAGTCACAGGGCAGGTGGAAAAGACGGATGGAGCATCTTGAAAGAAAGCAGGCCTGTGCCTTCTGGATACGGGTTCTTCAAAGTTCAATGGGACAAATGATTTCCCCCAGGCCGAGGGAAGGCATCGGGGTTGGAAAAACTGGACAGAGGAAAGATTCTGTGGGCCCAAATGATGTCATCATAGGAAGACCAACCTGAACTCCTTGGCCCATCCTCAGATACTCCCACTGTTCTTGGCCTACTCATGGTATGGGCCTCCGCCATGGGGTCTGGTAGGGAGAGGCACCAAGAGCCCTGGATGTGGCTGAGAGAGCAAAGACCACACTGGGCGCCTTCTGGCGAGACTCGAGTCTCCCACTTTCCTCTTTGTCACATGGGTGGTTTGGAGGGGTAAAAAACTAAGGGTCAGTTCACTCAATTCCAAGGTTCCTGCCCTCCTGCCCATTTTAAATATCCTATTACCGTATCATACACAAAGGGGAAATACAGATTCTAACAATGAGAGGTGAGCTAAGTGGAATTCGGTTCTATGAGATCAGGGATCGAAGAAACCAAGGCTAACCCACCCCCAAGGTCTGCTATGAACGGTGGTGGTCATGTCCGTGTAAGTGAGCGGCTGTGGCTGGTGTCACTGGCCCGGGAGATGGATCATTCCTACCTTCCTAGGTTTAACCCTGTAAGAACTGAGCTACAAATCCTGTGTGTGTGTGTGTGTGTGTGTGTGTGTGTGTGTGTGTGTTGGGAGACGCAAGAAACTATGAAGCCCTGCTTTCCCTGATGCATTCACAAATGCCAATGACAGCCTTGGCTCCTGAGAGTGCATCCCTTCCGCTGCCTAAAACGTGGGTCTCGACAGGCAAGACTAGAGTTGATTCCAAATGAAAGGTAGCTGTGGCTGTTTGGGGCTGGTATCACAGAGTGGCTTTCTGGTGAGAAGGCAGTGCCATCCTGGTCCAGAGCACTGCTAGTCCCTGGGACGGCACTTGCCTGATTATGGTCCAAGCAAGATGGGGAGGAAGTTAGAGAAGAAATGCTTTTGAATTTGAATTTATCAGCAATCCTGTGTCATTCGAACTCTATAAACCATATCACTTTGTTTTTCCTCTTTGGGGTGGGCCCAGAGGCCCATCTGCTACTTCTGCCTTGACCTTGAGCTGCAGCGGGCTTCAATAGCCACACACCAAAGACTGACCCACCTATCCCGTCCCCTCTGGCGGAAAGGATCTCAGAACCTTCTGCTCCATCCCACCCTCATTCCATCTTGATTCGCCATTGTAAATTCAGAGCTGGGCCTATTCTCTTAAGTCACCCGGGCTTGGTTTAGCCATTTGGCTGATTTGCTTCCAGCTCTGCAGCTGGGGAACCAAAGGTGTGTCCCATGGATTTGGAGGTGACATGGTTCCAAAGCAAGGAAAGGCGTCCCTGGGTAGGGGTTATGGAAAGGCTCAGCAGGGTCTGACGTTGCTCGGAGAGCTCAGCACGTGATGGAGTGCCCCTCCTTGGATTTGGGGTGAGAGGGGTTCTTGCCCATCTGACGCAGGGCATCTTTGGGGTTCCTTCCCTAACTTACCACTCTGGGATACCCATACTGGAACTGCTACTGTCAGAGATTTGAGGCCTTGGTGGCTTCAGAAAGCCCCCAAATGAAAGGTTACCAGAGCCCAAAAGAGTATCAACAGCAAATTTGGAGGCCTCTCTCTGCTCTGAAGGATTCCCATACAGAGATCTAGAAAGCCATCTTCCCTTCAAAATAGGATTTTCCAGGAAAAATCTATGTTCCTATCTCCCATGAGAGCAAGAGCAAGAAACTTGGGGCCCATCTGGCAGCTAAAGGGAGTTTCCCTAAAGTAACAGCTTCCCCATTGAGCCATCTCTGGAGCTGCCCTTTCCGTACCATTCTGGCATAATCCTTTGTGCCCACCGTGGGCCCTTCCCAGCAGCCCTAACCAGCTCCCGGAAAGCACAAATAAAAGGGACCTCATCTAGCCTAGCCCGGAAGGCACAGCTCTGACCTTCAGAGCCAAGGAGGCATCTCCCAAGCGGGCTGGAGAGAGCTCCAGATGGTCCTCTGATCTGTGATCCCATCGTGCACTGGTGATGGGGCTACCCTTCTGCGGGGCAGCCTCCTTTCTGGAAAATGGCTTCCTTGGGGGGAAATTCAGGGTCTCTCTCCTTGGTGGCAGGATGTGGCTGCCTGGGAAGGCCTCATGCAAGCCCCTCATCTTACAGACAGGGCAAATGGAGCCTCTGAGGCTGTGACTTGCCCAAGGTGGTGGAGAATCCATAGAGGAAGCCCCAAGAAGCCTGGCAGCTGTTTCTTCCGGACATGCAAACCCTCCGTCATTTTTCCAGATGGATGGATGTGCAGGGAGCGGGGGAGCCCTCCTCCATGGCGCCCCTGCGACCATTCAAGGATGACTCTATTTCAACATGCTCCCCGGCTGGATGGCTGGCAGAGTCCATCACCTGCTCACTGCCCCTCAGTGGGGCTGCTGGCCTGGAACGAAGGAGGCAGAGTTGGGAGCCCACGCATCTTCCTCTGCCCCAGTGTGCAGCAGCTGCCCAAGAATCCGAGGCCTTCCAGGTCCCCCTCTGCTCGGGCTCTGGAATATTCTTGGAGCACAAAACCTTTCCAAAGCGGAGCAGATGACACTAAGAACTCAGTTCTCACTTTCAAGGCTGTTTCAAAGCCGTGTGGACGGCGCTCGGGTGTGGGGCGCACAAAGGTTGGAAACCTCTCTGTAAGCACTTAAAGATACATGCGGTTTTTTTCTTTTTTCTTTTTCTTTTTACAATCATCACCCTGGTGAATTCCAAGCATATACAAGACAAATGTAACTATACACCACAAATTGATGGGGAAATAAAGGAAGGAGAAGCTCCACGGCTCAAACAAACACAGAAGCATCTTCCAATCGAATGTGGAGGGGAGAGCGGCAGAGAGAGAAGGGGTGGGGTGGGAGGAGAAGGGGAGGCCCCTTCCCTAGGGAGAGAGTATAGTGGAGAGGAAATCTGCTTCAGGGACGGTTGGGAGCGGCAGGGTCCTCGCTGCTAACAGCTAGTGCTGGGAGACCCCCGGCCTGGGTAGGGAGAGGTCGGCGGGTTTCCGGGAGCTGAGCAGGGTCCCCTAGCTCCCTCAACCTGCCGTATCTCTGAGACCGTCAGTTTGATACAGCAATTTTTGGGGAAGGAAAAGGCCATTGAGAAGCAATAACCAAGGAGCGATGGCTGCCCGGAAGTAGAAACTGCCTTTTTCGGGACTGCAGGGAAGGTCCAGATTCACTCCGGAAAGAGAGAGACGGGGAGACGCCCAAGGTGGGCCTGCCTGCCGCAGCGAGCCAGGAGCCAGCGGGCCGGGGAGGTGCGCTCCCGCTCTTCTCTCGCTAGGGGGCGGGGCCTCGGAAACTGGCTGAGCGGCTGTGAGGGTGACACGGGGGCGTGGCTTACGATGGCAACACTGTGAAGCTACAGCTTAGGAACCACCAGGGACTGGGCAGAAATCCCAAAGCACGCACACAGAGAGGACAAAAATGGCCTTCAGGGCCACGGGAAGAAGCGGTGGGGTTCGGCGCCTCGCCCAGCTCGCAGCCATGCCCCAGGGACTGGCGCTCGGTTCCCAGGCCGGCTGGAGAGGCTGGGGAGCCCTAAGCTCCGGGGCTTTAAGCATGAGGAAAGGTAGCAATGGGAGAGGATGGGGGACTGAGCACCTCGCTAGGCGCGAGGCCGTCTCCCCTTGTGCTACAAGAGCCGGGGCAGCCCTCGGTCCTCTAAGGCTTGTCACAGATAGAACGGGAAATCCCAAGGATCGCTCAGGACGAACCAGCCCATACAATTCTAGCTTCCGAACCCAGGCGGCAGGGAAACGGCCTACTTTCTAGAAGGGAAAAGAACCCGCTTCTTACACTAGCATCAAGAGCCTTCCCTAAAGTCTACCGGTCCATTAGGAAAAGGGGAAAAATTAAAAACCAGCCAAGCCGCCCGGGGGCTTTCAAGAGGGTAACGTCCATACCTGCAAGAGATAAGAATCGATTCGGCGTCCCTCCTACCCCAGAAACTCCTGGGATGCTCCAGAAAGCCCAGACCAATTCCTAAGCAGTTTACAAGCTCAGGGTGGCAAAGGGCCCTTTTCCCCACAAAGCTGTAAAACAAAACCGTGTCAGAGCCGCGGCGGCAACAAGGGCAACAACCATCATCATCATCAACAACCAAAACCCCAGCAAACATCCCCTTTGACCCGCCGGCTCCCACGTCCCCCGGCACTTGCTTTGGCAATCGTGGCTCTCGCAGCTTGTCATTTCTGGTCTTCAGTGAGCTCTGATAATAATAGCAGGGTGGGCACAGGGTGCCCCACTTCCTCCCTCCCTCTCTGTCTCTCTGTGTGTGTGTCTCTCTCTCCCTCTGACATAATAATGGTTTGGGGTCTCTGTGAATCTCTGGGTAAGGCAGGTTTCAAACCCACTGCTGCTGCTGGGATAGGGTGGGGGTGGGGAGGTGAAGGAGTTGGGCACTGGGCCTGTTCCTTGAAAAATTCAATCAGCAGCATCATTCATTGCATTCTCTTTCCCACCACCTTAAGGGGGGTGGGGGTGGAGAAGTAATAATTTAAATGAATTGGCCTTGAAAAATGTGGCTGTGGATTCCTTTTGAATTTTTCTTTAAATTGATTCTGACTGCCAGCCCCAAGAATTCAATTTGTAAAGACAAAATTTGCTTTTATTCCCATCACTGATTTTGAGGTCCTGGAGCTCAAGCCAAAGAGGCCAACAGCAGGTAAAATCATTAACCAATTAGGTAATCTTTGAGAAACAGCTGGGAAAGGAACAGAGGAAGAAGGGCTGTACAATTATTCTTTCTTTTTTCCTTTCTCTCTTTTTCTCTCTCTCTCTCTCTCTTTCTCTCTCTCTTTCTCTCTCTCTCCTCTCTCCATGATTACCACACTGCTGAGCAAGATCACAAGCCCTGCTTGGCCAGGGAGGCAGAGACTTCGTCAGCCAACGTGGCGAGCTGAGGGGAGTCCACCATATTGATGCTTCCGGTAGAAGAGACGTTGCTGAGGTGCCGGGGAGAGGTGTCCCCAGACATGGTGGGTGACTTGTAGACAATTTCTGCTCCGTGGTCAGTCTTGGCTTTGGCATTCTCACGGAAGGTTAGCTTGTGAGATTCGATCTAGAAGGAGAAGAGGGGAGGGAATCAGAGGGCTTGGAACTGGAGGAGAACCCCTCAATGGACAAAGGAAGACTGAGGCAGAGTTGGGGGGCAAAGTAACCAGGACCCCAAATCACCCAGGTCGAAAATACAAGAACAGGACTCAAACCACATCTTCTGACTTCAAATTCAGGGTTCTCTTCAACAATGGGCCATGAGGCCTCTCAAAACTTGAGAAACTTGAGGACTAAGGAGAGATGGGTGAGCGGCCATGTTCCAGAAGCATGGAATAAGAGGAAAAAAAATTAAATGGGAAATTCCAAAAGTGAGGCCTAAATTCAAATCTTATCTCAGCTACTTCCTAGCAGTCTGACTCTGGGGAAGTCATTTAACCCTATTTGCCTCAGTTTCTTCATCCATAAAGGAAAGCTGGAGAAGGAAAAAACAAACCACTCCAAATATCTTTGCCAAGAAAACCCCAAATGAGATCACAAGTCAGACTGAAAACAACAGCAACAAAATTGCCAAATATTAAAAAAAAAAATTAGAAAAACAAATGCCTTCCCATTTAGTAGGTGAAACATGTCCCCTGCCCATCTGACTAACACAAAATTGACTTAGCAGGCTAATTTTGGCAAAGGACAGCACTGGCTGATTTATTACAAATTCTGAATGGAGTCCAAGTTTGTTTGTTTTTTCTTTTTAAACTGCCTATGGGAAGCACGATGAAGGGATTTCTCTAATTTTGGTTTATTGCCAATAAGTTCATACTGCGACAGCACTCTAGATTTTGCATTAAGCTAAGACCCTGGCTCAGCATGGGTACCCATGTCTCTACTTGATGGAAAGGCTTTAGTTTCCAAAGACCAGCCTCGCTGAATAGAGGCTCTTCACCAAGAGTGAGGCCATTAGGTGACAAATACTTAAAACCCACAAAACAAAGGAAACTTTCAATGGCCCTCAGTCCTAGGCAGCCCCTTCCTCCATCTGTAGTGACTGATTAGTGATGAGACAGTGATCCTCCAAGGAGTGGGAGGATGCTCAAGTTCATCTCATGTGAGGCCCTGTAACAGGCTGGCATCTTCCTGGAGGAACTGAATCATATGATAAAATCTTGGCATTTTCTCTATAAATGAAGATGGAAAACGTAAGGAGGATGCAGTTGAATGGGAAGATGGCTAAAGATTCTCTTCAGAGAGGCAAATCAAGGGGCTTCAAGAGGCAGCTGAATCCTGGGCCCAAAGTAACAGAAAACCTCATTTTGTGGTCCTTAGGATGAACACAAGCTAACAAAGGTGATCAGAAAAAAAAACTACAGCTGGGCTGCATCTATTGCTAAGGATAAGAAGGGAGAAAAACTCTAGGAATGGTTTTGGGTGCTTTCACACTGAGTCCATGTAGAGCCTAATCCTTAGATAGCTTCAAAGCAAAAGTGGACATGGATGAACACAGCGGAAAATACGATGAAAAATCAGGTTGAGGCTCAAATCTGGCCTCACACCTTCCTTGGCTGGGTGACCTCTGGGCAAGTCACTTAATTAACCCCCATTGCCTAGTACCTTACCACTCTTCTGCCTTAGAACCAGTACATAGTATTGATGAAGGATTTAAAGCAAATAAATAAAACATGGTTGAGGAAGAAGTGAAAGAGATAAAGGCTTGTAAGTTACACAGAAGTCTAATACCCCAAAATAAGGTAAGTCAAAAAGATAAAAGTCACTCTTCTGCCTTGGAACCAATACATAGTATTGATGAAGGATTTAAAGCAAATAAATAAAACATGGTTGAGGAATAAGAAGTGAAAGAGATAAAGGCTTGTAAATTACACAGAAGTCTAATCCCCCAAAATAAGGTAAGTCAAAAAGATAAAAGTCAGCATTGAACAAAATCTAGAAAACTGAAACTGACCATATCCTAACAGATAGGAAATCAATTTGCTGATATGAGAGTTATTTTTGAATGAGCGACGGTCTGCCTGTTGCACCACAAGGCTGGTTAAAGCCATGTTCCAAATCACCCCCAAATTAGACAGGATAATGATGAGAAGACGCAGCATGCAACTGGAATTCTAACCAAAGCTATTCAAGCTGATGCTACCAAAATGGGAAACGGAACAAGGAAAGACCCTGAGACAGACAGTCTTGATTTCCTCCTGAATTTTGGCCGATGCAAAACAGTCACCACGAGGAGGCGGGCAGAGAGGTGAGGAATCACCTCAAGCCAGCAAATACTTGACATGACTGATGTGCAGAGAAGCGGCAGCCCTGGGAACCATCTGTCTACAACAGAAGTTCATTTTCAAAATGTTACGGAGGAGGAGAATAGACTCCAAATACAGTGGTTCTGCTTACTTTTCCCCTCTACTACAGATTTGTGAGGCGATATGTTTAGAGATATAGGGCATGTGGGGGCAGCTAACTGGTGCAGGGGTTCAAGTGCTAGAAGTCAGGAAGAGAAGTCTTCCTGATCAAGTCTTCCCTCTGACACTTACTAGCTGTGTGACCCTGGGCACGTCACTTAAATGTTTGCCTCAGTTTCTCCTACTGTCAAATGAGCTCAAGAAGTTAAATGGCAAAACACCCCAGTCTCTCTGCCAAGAAAACCCAAATGGGGTCACAAAAAAGTGAGACGCAATTGAAAAAACCAAGGATTTATGATTTAATTGGTACGGGAACCTCCCCAGAGGAGGACATTCCCTCCATCAATGCAAAGTCAACATTTATGCTGACACTTTGAAGTCTTAGAGAATTGCCTAGGATACTGCAAGGTTGCCTAGGATGGCCAATATGTCAGAGGGAGGATTTAAATTCAGGTTCTTCTGGCTTCAGTACCAACTCTGTAGCCACTATAACAGGGGTTGGCAACGTATGGCTCTCAAGCCATATCTGGCTCTTTTGAGGGCCAGATATGGCTCTTTCTGCAGGAGCCATGAAGTCAATTTTTTTTCAGGCACTGTTACAGGAGTGGCACTGTGAGCACTGTACGGCTCTCACGAAATTACATTTTAAAAAATGTAGCATTTATGGCTCTCATGGCCAAAAAGGTTGCCGACTCCTGCACTATAACCATAATCTCTCCCTTATGAGGCAATCTTGCTAACAAATCATGCAAAAGTCAGTCCCTAATGTATTAAATGAAGTGAAAACTGCACACACATAAAAAAGAGAAAATAGAGCACCAGGTATAGAGTTGGGAAGACCTGTGGTTCAAATCTGATCTCTGATGCTTCCTAGCTGGGTGTTCCTGGGAAAGTCACTCAACCCAATTGCTTAGTATTGATTCTAAGAAAAAAAGGTAAGGGTTTTAGATGAAAAAAAAAAATTATTGAACCAAGAGGCAGAAAACCTGGGTTTCTTATACTTTGCCACTAATACACTCTACAACTTTGAGTGGGTCTCCCATTTTTTCCTCCATAATTACTAAGGTTTCCTCCTCTAATTCTCAGCTTCCAAGGCAGGCCACTGAATGAGAAATGCAGACTATTAGCAGTCTCCCTGATGTTGATGGAGGCAAGGTCAGGCTCAGAGCTGGAGAGCCCTGGAGAGCCAACTGCCCAAACACCTTCATCCCCTGCAACAGGCGTGCAATTTAGAAAAACTACAGCCTGCCTCATAGTCAACTGGTATACCACATCCTCTCCAGCACCCACACTAGCTGTGAAAACAGGCCTGGAAGGGAAGATGACTCTCCTGAAGTCTCTCTCTCTTTCTTTGTCTCTCTCTTCTCTTCTTTTTCTCTTTTTCTTCTCTCTCTCTCTCTCTCTCTCTCTCTCACAAACACACACACACACATATACACACATACAGTCTAACCTTTCTTTCTTTTAAGGGAAGAATTTCCTTGACTATATTCCTGGAAGATGGTCACCTATCCAGTCTCTGCTCAAATATTTCTATTAACAGGCAACACACTGTCTCACACGGTGGCCCATTCCATTGTTACACAGGTCTCCTTGCAATAAAGTGCTTCCTAATTTTCTGTAACACAGTACACCATTTGTAGCCATTGTTCTGATCTCTGGAGGTACAAAGAATACATTTAACTCCTTCTTCCACATGACACAAAATTCCTCTATCTTTCAGGCTTAACATCTTGTGTTCCTTCGGTTGTTCCTCCTGATGGTAGTTTTGAATTCCTAATTAATCATCCTGCTTACCCCTCTATGGAGCATTCCAGTTTTTCAACTTTCCTCTTAAAAATGGCACCCAAACTCAACAGAAATTCTAGATTCTGCTCTGGACAAGGCAAAGTACAGCAACATCTAACTAGAGTCTTGACCACACGGACTGAGCTAGTTTCTTTTCCCTAAGAGGCAGAGAAGTCATTTCTGGGGCTTGATTGATTTCTGTCAATCTCACGGTCTTTTGATCACCAAAAACCTAACCAGTCAAATCTACAAGAAGTCCATGTTCCTTAGTCATCTTTTTTTTTTTTTTAACCCTTTCCTTCCATCTTGGAATCAATACTAAGTATTGGTTTCAAGGCAGGCAGAAGAGTAATAGGGGCTGAGCAATGGGGGTTAAGTGACTTTGCCTAGGGTCACATAGGAAGTGCCTAAATCCAGATTTGAACCCAGGACCTCCCATCTCTAAGCTTGGTCCTCTCTCCACTGAGCCACCTAGCTGCCCCCATTTGGTTGTGACAGATGTTCTACTACCATGTGATTAAACATATGGAGATGAGGGAAATTGCATTTACTAGATTCAATGTTCTGAGCTTGCTGAATATATTTTTCTGGAATGCTGGTTAAGTAAATTTATTTTTGTCAAATGTTGGATAGTGTATGAATGTCTCATTTCATTCCAATTCTGAGCCTAAACCATCAGATCAGTCTGAATCCAACATGGTCCACAACCCCCGAACCTTACCCTTCTCTCCACTACTTTATTCTGTATATTGCTTTCCTTACTGTAGTCTACTATTGAATTAGCTTTGTCAGTTACCGCATCATATTGCCAACCTCGTATAAAACTTAAATTCTGTTTTTAAAAATGTTTTTTTTTTTAAAAATGAGCTCTTGGGGTGGCTAGGTGGTTCAATGGATAGAGGGCCGGGCCTGAAGATAAGAAGTCCTGGGTTCAAATCTGGCTTCAGATATTTCCTAGCTGTGTGACCCTGGGTAAATCACTTCATTCTAATTGCCTAGCCCTGATCACTTTTAAGCCTTGGAACCGATACTTAGATAGAAGTTATGAATTAAAAAAAAATAATCTATGGCTAAATTGGATCTCTATCCTGCGCTTCAGCAGATAAAATAAAAATCCTCAATGCAAGATTTGAAATTTATTATAATATTTCACCATCTATGTTTCTTCTCATTGTTCTAGTCTATGAAAATATTTTTGAATCTTGAATTTTTCAACTCGCCTATTAACCATCTCTCTTTTGTGGTATGTATCACCTGTAAATTATTCCTTCTTCAAAGTCTTCAGTCAAGTTATTGATGGTAAAAATTGTCCTGCAGGTTGGCAGGTTAATCCACGTTCTTTGAACAGTTTTTCAAAGAATAATGAGTTGACCTAATCATACCACCAGCCACATTGGGATTTCTCCCTCTGGTCCACAAGGATATCATGGCAGTTTGTCAAATGTGTAATCTACATTTCCATGATCTGCCAAGCATAGAACCCCATCAAAGAGGAAAAGAGCATGGTTTGGTATGGCTTATAGCGTACCTATGTAAGCTCCAAGGGATCGCTGTTTCCTTTCCATGTGCAAACAAACCATCTGTTTAATAATATGTTTTAGAATTTTGCCAAAACTCAATGTCAAACAATCTGGCCTGTCATTTCCAGAATGTCTTTTACTCATTTTTAAAAATCAAGGCATTTAAATGTTTCTCTGCTACCCCGGCACCATTCCCATTTTTTATAATTTCTTAAAGATGATTGACAGTGGCTCCCTGAACCTAAAGAAGTTCTTTCAATAGGATGAGCTCTGAAGAGTTGGGGGCCTGAGGGTATGAATATCTAAAATATCTAGGTCCTCTCCTCTTTTACCAACTCTTTAATTTTATTTTGGACTTCAATTCCCCCTTATCCTTGACTATCCTACCCTTTTTACAAGTTCATTTTCCTCCAAGGAGAAAATGGAAACAAAATAAGACTCAAGTAGTTCTGCTTTCTGTCTTTTAAAAAATATTTTTTTAAAGCTGTCTTTGAAAATAGCAGGCTTTCCCATTTCTTGTTTTTCTTGCTTGAACAAACTTAAAGTTTAAAGATTCATTTTTGTGGTCCTTTGCATTCCCTCCCTATGGTCTTGGTTCGTCCTGACCTTTTGTTTTCTTGCCATGACTCTTACAGGACTTTGCCATATTTCTGTCCTTGCCTCTCCCTTGTACCCACTTGAAGCTCCTGCTCTCATCTGGTCTGTGTAATTTGAGCTCATCAGAGAGATTCTTCAGTGCCCCCCTCCACCCCCCGCTTCTCTTAGACCTATTCTTGTTTGTGCAATCAAAATTTTGCTTTTGAGCATTTTCCATGTTTCTTGAGTCATCTTTTCTTTCAGAATTGCCTGGCATGGGAAGCAGAGCTGTCTCTGAATTTTTAGGAGATGTTTTTCCCTTTTTAAAGTCCAACTTCTTTCAAGTCTTGCCTTCCTTGGCTACTACAAACTTTCTCCCAAGGTTCCCACTGCTTCAGGTTTCCTTATCAATTAAAATCATTGTGTCCCCTCTACAATTGGGCTTCCAACTTCTTTTCTAGTTTTAATTCATATTACTCTCCTTCACACATTCTTCCTTCTGGTCAAAGTGACTTGTTAGCTGCACTTGTCATATATGACATCTATTTCTAATCTCCATGCCTTTGAACAAGTTCTTCTTCCTGGAAAAATTCCTAGCTTCCTTTCCCCATTTAGTTCTTAATCTTAAGTAAATACGAGGAAAAGCCTGATAGACTCCATTTTATAATGCCAGAAAGCTGATGTATGTATAGCAAAGTGGAGTCAGTAGTGGAAGCCAGTTTTCATGGCTCACAGCCCAACATTCTTGCAATTCATTTCTGCTTGGGCTCTGTCTGTCTCCCGAGAGGCCTGCTGGCAAGTGAAACATTCTGCCGATGGAGAACTCACTGGGCAGGTTCCATGATGACACCAAACAGGTTTCCCTGAATCAATCAGCTGTCTGGATGGTGGAGACTCGGCTTTATCTATAACCCCAAAATTGGCCAACAGACGATCTACACTGTACTTTAGAAGCCCATCTCTGAGAATGCCCACATTTTGCAAGCTGCATGCAATGAACCAAAAATCTTCCCTATCCATCTTAGACATCTTGCTAGACCTGGGAATAAAAGAGCTGCCATTTCTAGGAATTTCCTTAGTCAAATGGAGCTTTCTACAAATACTGACCACTAAGCACCTTTTTCTTTAGAATCTATGGACAGATCTCTTAAAGGCCCTACAAGGGAAAGGCCTCTTTTCTTGCCCCTGCTGGCTTTTTGAGCCTCTACCTATCAGGGCAGTTTGGTCATGAGGATGGTGGCGTTTGGGCTCCATATTTCTCTGGGTGAAGGATAAAGAAGAACACATGATGATACTCTTTTGACACCCAGAGAGGATTCATTTTTTCATCAGTATAACCAGATGATAAGTGGGTGCTGCCAAAGTATTTGAAAAAGGTTTGGTTTTCTTAGGTAAACAAATTTTCTTTTCCACCCACAATCCTGTTTGCATTGTCTGAGAAAGATGAGGTTGATAAACAAATTAAGGATGCAGATAAATTTGATGCTGGTCCAATTCCTCTGATTAAAGTTAAATTAGTGGTGTCTGAAATGGCTTTTGCTATATTGAAAAAGGTATCATAGGACCACTGAATGTTGATTATAAAGAATTTTCTATCTTATTTTATGTGTGTGTGTGTGTGTGTGTGTGTGTGTGTGTGTGTGTGTGTGTATTAGATATTAGTAAGGCCAGGGGCTATTAACCTTTTGGGTGCCATGCAATAAAGTCCATGGACTTTTTCTGAGAAAATGTTTTTAAATGCATGAAATAAAACACACAGGACTATAAAAAGAAACCAATTATACAGAAATGTAGTTATCTGAATATTAATAAAGCAAATTCCTAAGCCCTGGGTTAAGAAGCCCTGATAATCCAGCCAACTCATTTTCATTTTGGGAGAGGGGCCGAGAGAATAGAGGCTGCTTTCCCCCACCCAACAACACACATGGGTCTCACAGCAGGAGTGAGGGGCCCAGACCTTCAGAGCGGAAGCCACTTGAAATATAGGGCTTGGAAGGTTTCCAAGCATCTTCCTCCCCAACTCAACAGACTTCCTGCAACGTGGGGTCACCATGAGAGGGCCGCTCTCTCTGGGGCTGCTGTGAGATGAAAGATTTCTCTCCTGTGGCCTGGGTTCCGCAGAGAATGCCTACCCAGGCCGCCCACATCCACGAGCTGCTAGGACCTAGCAGCGCCTCCCAAGGCGGACCGACCTAGCACACAGGTGCGCCTATTTTATGGAACACCAGGGCTCTGGGGGAAAACAATGTTGAGCAGAACTTTAATGGAATCTTGTTTTCTCTGGCTCCCCCAGTCTCTCTGTCCAGTGGTTAATGCGCTATGTAAACAAACTCTAAATGTGCTGAGTGTGCATCCTTTGGAAAAGTAAAGAACTTTCCCCTAATTTGCACGGTGGATAACTGGATGAGCACATACTGGGCTGGTTAAACTGGAGCAGATCTGCATTTCCGCCCTTTGCTGCTACCTAGGAGCAAGACCTCCGTCCCCTCTGCCATCTCCATGCTGGCATGCTGGCGGGGGATAATGGTGATTCACGTGCACGACTGCCACCTGCCCGGGCCTGGGACTTTGTACTAGCAACAGCCTGGCGCGGCCTGCCGGGGCCCATCATCGTGGCTTCCTGAGGCTTCTTCTCTCTTACCTTCTTGTTTCCTCCACCAGGGACGTGGGTGATGTTATCCAGGGAACCAATCTTTGATTGAACTTTCTCCTTGAAGTCCAGTTTCTCAGATTTTACTTCCACCTGGCCACCACCTGTGACAACACACACACACACACACAATGTCCCCTGAGCATCTTTTCCAGGCTGCTAGTTGTGTTAAAGCAAATGTACTAATTCCTTTTAATAGGCATTATAGGTAGAGACAAGAGATTCACAGATTTTATTACTACTAAAGAATTAATATAATGAAGGGGTAGGTATTTAAACTATACTTATTTAAAACAAAAACCAAAACCCCTTACCTACCATCTTACAGTCAATACTGTGTATCAATCAGTTCCAGGGCAGAAGAGCAGTAAGGGCTAAGCAATGGGGGTTAAGTGACTTGGCTAGGGTCACCCAGCTAACTAACTTCATGGAATAGAGCTTATAAACTGTCTCTTTTGTTTCAGGAATATTAGACCCACTTTAACATACAGTTAAGATTCATCTTTAACTAGTGTTTTAATAATTCATGTCCCTTCCAAAGTGCTTGAAAATAGTTGGCTTTCTTAAGAAGAAGAGACATATTCCCAACTCCCCGGTCCTGTTTATAATATCCAAGGGAACTGTCAGGCACAGTGCCAGATGCCTGGGGTCCCTTGCTTCTAGGGAAGGATGAAGCTGGTGGATTGCTTGAAGTAAGGAGTTGTGCATTTCAGGGGCACTAACGCTGACTGAGGGTCTGAACTGAGGCTGACACCAATATGGTGAGTCTCTGGGATCAGGGAGGCACCTGGCTGCCCAAATGGCCCAGGTCAGAAAAAGAACAGGTCAAAGTTTCCATGCCAATCAGCATTTGGATGGGGGCCCAAAAGGAGTCACCCAGTTGGTTAAAATAGGGAAATCTAGTCTCAAAAAACAAAAAAAAATTTTTTTTTAACCTTTACTAAATATTGTGACTTGTCCAGGGTCACGCAGCTAGGAAGTGTTTGAAGTCACATTTGAACCCAGGACCTCCCATCTCTCTAAGCCACCTAGTTGCCTCTCAAAAAGTAAAAGTTTTGTGTTAAAAAAGAATGGGGTTGTTAAGGAAATTAAGTATGCCAGGATAAATTTTGGCCCAAACCAAGTCAAATCGTTAGAAATTCTAAATTACACAAAAAGGGCCTGCCACACTCCTGTCAGTCCTCTAAGCTTGACATTCTTATAAGCCTATGGTCTCTAATCTCATTCCCTTGACTGAAAACTGACTGAAAAAAAAACAGTCAATTAAAAGAGAGGGGCAGCAATTGTGGGAGCCTGGACATGGGAAGAGATGGCCTGCACCATTTTTCTTAGAAGAGCAGGAAAAGAAAGAACTCAAGGAGGTACCATTTGTGGAGTAGTTGCCATGGATAAACACTTAATTGGTGGCAAGTGTCCAAGGGCAGGCAAAAACAACGGGCAGGTCTGAACTGTGCTTCTGTGTGACTTCTCATTCCCTAGGCCAATAGCTGAAGTCCAGGCTTCTGCCTTGTAGGGCCTTTGGGATTACTGAGCTTGGTTTTCTTGGTGTGAAATGCCAACAGAACTACAATTCCTCGACATACATAGGAGGCATTGGTGAACATTTGTTGAACGTGCCAAGGGCTCAAACCAAGGCAGAGAAATTCTTTGACCTGAAGGCTGTGGAATAAAAGCTATAAAGAGACTGCTGAGATAGTCTCATTAGGGCAACAAAGGTGTAAGGGCAAATGCTCTCCAGCATCATGTAAAGCCACTATCAATGGACACACCTTCCTGCTGAATTCTGGGCTGCTCAGTTTGGGTATTATGGGAAGGGACTGTAGGTAGTCCTCCACGTATATCTGGTTCTTTGAGAACCAGAGAGTTTAGGACAAAAAAAAATTGCCTTTATACTTAATAGTTTTCTTTTTTTTTAAGTGTTATTGATATACTTGTGATTTTAAATCACCTTCATTTCTAAATATGTGTCTCCCCTTCATTTTCTTTCTTTCTTTTCTTTTTAAAACAAACAAGCCAACCCTTTTGTCTTAGAATCAATACTGTATATTGGTTCCATGGCAAAAGAGGGGTAAGGGCTAGGCAATGGGGGTTAAGTGACTTTTCCAGGGTCACACAGCTAGGAAGTGTGTCTGAGGCCCTCCCGTCTCTAGGCCTGGTTCTGAATCCACTGAGCTACCCAGCTACCCCCTCACCTATATTCTTTCAAGGAAAATGTCCTCTGGTTAAAGCATCTAAGCAAAGGAAAGAGAGGAAGAAAGCCCCCACGCAGACAAAACATGTTTCACCTTTGAAAATTCCTTGCTGGAAAGGGGGCAAACTGGCAAACATTTAGCCATAATGTCTGATCCCTTAGAAAAGAGACTGTACCCAACCGCCCACAACATCTCTTCAGGGGACTACCTGGTTTGTGGTGGATGTTGCCCAATGAGCCACACTTGGAAGTCACCTTGCTCAGGTCGACTGGCTTGTATACTATTTGCACCTGGAAGCATGGGGAGAGGGAAAGGAGGGCAGGGTGAGGGGAAGGGAAGGGAGGGCAGGGGGTGAGGGGAAGAAAAAGGACAAGAGTTAGAGAGATAAGGAGAGGGTGCAGAAGTGGACAGAAAGAAAAGGGGCAAAAGCAAGACGAAGGGAAGGGGAGGGTGAGGAAAAGAGGAAATACAGAAACGGGGGGCGGGGAAAGGTAGGGGTCAGCAGAGTAGATAGAAGAAACATTTTAAAACAGGATTTTAAGTTTGGTTACAACAATAAAACAGTGCATACATTCAGGCCCCTGTCTGATACAAGCCCCAAGAAGAAACATTGTGACTAGAGCTGAAACACTAGTTTTATCCTCGAGGGGCTCGTGGAAGCATACGCTGGACCGCCGCGTTTCCAGGGGAAGAATTAAAGGAATAAGGAGACTGCCAAATCGGTCTGCCTTTCTCAAATGACAAAAGTCCTTTTTGTCCCCAAAGAAAGTCTTTCTCTGGTGCTAGGGCTACGTCCCCAACAGCTGACACGAGAAGGCCGCCAAGGTCAGCAGCCTTGGGCACGAGGCTTTTTAGACAGGTGAGAGGACAGAAGACCCACTTACGATGGATGCTGCTACCCCTGCATCGCCCCCTCCCAGCCTCCTCATTCCAACAGGGCTGCACGTGGAGACATAAGCGGCTTGGGATGGGGTGCGGGAGCTGTTCCCGAGCTCCAGTGACTACAGACACCGGCGGCTGGGCACAGTTTTTGGGGCACAGTCAGGTGAAGGTGGAACAGAGAGCGGAGAAGACAGCTGAAGCCTGGTTAAGGTTAAACAGATTGCAAGCTCCATGGGACTCAGACAGACACAGGCAGGGCTGATGGACTCCAATGAGAGACCCTTCCTTCACCAGCACAGCAAACATCACAAGGCATCCGCAGTCCCCTCCGGAGGCCGATGCCAGGCAGGGACCACCCCCACGAGGGGGGTAAACCTCTGACCTATGAGTCTCGTGCCCAGTGAGAACATCCGGCTACTCCACTCGTCGGAGAAAGCTGTGCCCTGGGCACTGTAAGTCCTTTTTTAAGGTCCAGTCATGGCCCATTAAATCCAATCAACTGTTGGGTAGCGGAAGCCAACCTCATCCAGGGAGCCCAGCAGAGGCAGGTCTACCCCACTACAGAGTTACTGAAGGGAAAAGAACATAGATTTCTCCAAATAAGTTGATATTATCAGTTGGTTGGTGAATAAGCATTTATTAAACATTGTGAAGTTTAATTTAAAAATTAATTAATCTAAATTAATTTAAAAAAGTTACCACCCTTAGAGTGGTAAGCTGTGAGAGATACAAAGGATTTCCATGTAATTAAAATGTCTATAAATAATTGGAGCAGGAATTGACTTCTATAAGGTTGGAGGAACATAGCATCATGGGATTGAATTTTGAAACAAACACACCAGAACTGATTTATCGAAATGAGTTTAACCACCTTCAACAAAGACTTTTCAATGCCTCGGTGGTGTCAAAGGAATTACATTTAAGGCTTACACTGCTGGGGTTGGATGCGGGAACCATCTTAGCTAGAGATCAGATGCCCATACAGGGACCTTTGCAGGGCTGGTCCAGTTCTTTGTCAGAAACAGTTTTTTTATTTATTTATTTTTGTTATTTCAATTACTATTGAAATAGCCTTTTCTCTTGGTTGGAAACTGGACATCTTAGAAGTTTTTTAAATGGGTACCTATTTTAATGAGTTTGCCCCAGCTGCTCGGTCATGACCAATTCTTCCCTGGACGTGTAAGTTATAGACAACAAATATCCCACGGTGGAAAGAGTTCGATTTGAAAACCCTTTGATGAAGACCAAACTTTAAAATGATTTTTATTCTTTTTGTTTCATCTAAAAATCAAAATAATCTCAACCTCCTGATCAATTCCCAATGGGTGGGAGCATCAAGTACCTAATTTAGGCCTCATTGAATACAAATTCAAAAATAAAAAACAAAAACAAAAACAAGAAAACCCCAAACCTCACATCAAGGATCTTATATGGTATCAGGGGAAATAAACATAACCAAATAAGTAGATGCCAAGGTAAAAAGGGGGAACACTGACCATTGAAGGACCAGTCTCTCCCCTCTTCTTCTAGAAAGTATATGCAAAAGTAAATAAAAAGTAGTGGGGCCAGGGACGACTAGATACGGGGGGGCTGGGATCAGGAAGCCTCATGTAGGAAATTATGTGAGCCAGGGATTCTGAGAGGGCAATCCAGGCCTGGAATTCCAGCCTGTGCAGAGACACTAAGAAAATGTTGAGTAGAGGGGAGAGTAAGTAGGTGAGTCTGGCTGGAACTTAATTGTGTTTGGGGGCTGAAATAATGTGTAATGAGCCTAGAAAAGGAAGGTGGAGCAAGAATGTGATGGGCTTTCAGTGCCAAATTTGGGGGGAAGGTGTTATATTTTATTCAAGACGCCAAGAGAAACCCCCTAGAATTTACAGAGCAAGGGAGTCATCACACCCATTGGATGTGTACTTTTTTTTTTTTTTTTTAAACCCTTACCTTCCGTCTTGGAGTTAATACTGAGTATTGGCTTCTAGGCAGAAGAGTGGTAAGGGCTAGATAATAGGGGTTAAGTGACTTGCCCAGGGTCACACAGCTAGGAAGTATCTGAGGCCAGATTTGAACCTAGGACCTCCTGTCTCTAGGCCTGGCTCTCAATCCACTGAGCCACCCAGTTGCCCCCAGATGTGTGCTTTTAAAGAACATCCCGTCAGCAGTTGTATCAAGGAAGGATTTGGAGAGAGGAGAGACAAGGCAGGAGGGACCATCAGACAGCTATTACAACAGTCCTTATGAGAAATGAGATGGGGCTGAACCCTATAGGGGTGGAGACAGATGTGAGAGGTGATGGGGAGTGGGAGAATGGGTTGGATAGACAGAATGAAGGGCAGTGAGGAGTTGAGGAAGACTCTCGAGAGGTCAGGACCCTGTGTAACTGGGAGAATGGTGATGCCCTAAAAAAGGGAAGCTAGGGAGAAGAGTGGGCCTAGAGGAAAGACAAGGAGTTCTGTTTTGGATATGTGGAGTTTGAGATGCCTTTGTAATGTCTAGTGGGAAACAGGCAATTGGTGCTATAGGCCCAGAACACAAAAGAAATATATTGTATTTATTTTATTATGTATTTATTATAATATAATTAACTATATTATTATATACTATAATTATATCAATGCAATTAAGTTTATGTTTATGTATAAGTAATTATATTCTATAATATATTAATTGTGTGATAGTGATATTAATAATAATAATAATAATAATAATAATAATAATAAAAGCTAGCATTTATATAGCACTTACTATATCCCATACAGGATTAAGCACTTTACAAATATTATCACATTTGTTCTCTGTACCAACCCGGGCAGACAGAGGCTATTATTATCTCTATCTTAAGAGTTGAAGAAACTAAGCCAAACAAAGTTAAGTGACTTGCCCAGGGCCATACCATCAGTAAGTATCTGAGATCAAATTTGAATTCAGGCCTTCCTGATGCCAGCATTCTATTCTAGCTGTAGACCAGAGTCAGTTATATAGATTTGGGAGTCATCTACATTGGAATGACAACAGAATCCATAAGAACTGATGTGTTTCGCTGAGTGGGCAGAGAGAGAGATCAAAAAGAGTACATAGTCAGAGCTTTGGGGGATCCCTCCAGGGAGGGGCAAAGGAGACTGGGGAGGAACAATCAGGCAGGTAAGAAGAGAACCAAGGGAGAGCGCCGGCACAAAAACCGAGAGAGGAGAAATGACGAAGGAAGAGATGGTGGTCAAGAGGGTCAAATGTCAAATGCCGAGAGGTCAAGAAGGACGGAGACTTTCCCAAGGGCCCACGTTTGACAATTAAAAGGTAACTTCATCTCCACGGATAAGCCAGGGGAACTGCTTGCCACCTCCAGGAAGGGGAAGGGATGAGGAGGAAGAAAACATGAATCATTTAACCTGGGGAATTTTTTAAAAAAATTAACTTCATAGAGAGTAGATTTGGTCAAATGACAAGGGGAAAGGCCAGACTGTTATAAGTGGAGAATTGAATGAAAGAAGAGGGAATGGAGACAGCTTTTCCCAAGAGCTTGAGAGCTTTTAGGCAGGAGTTCTTACCTTCTTCTGCGTGGCATGGACCCCTGTGGCAGTCTGGTGAAGCCCATGGATCCCTTATCATGATGTTTTTAAGTGAACAAAATAAAATACATAAGATTACAAAGGAAATTATATTTAAATAGATGTCATTTTTTTTTAAGTTTACAAACGAGGTTAAGAACTCCTGGTTTCTGGGGATAGCCGAATCAAATGAAGCTTTTTTTTTTTTTTTTTTTTTTTTAAGGCTGAGACACTTCCAGGCACCCCTATGCCCAGGCAGCAGGGCAGGAGCCGAGACCAAGAGAAGGTGAGGGTTAGAGGAGGCCATCTGACAGAGGATTAGATAGGACAGTCTGAGATCAAAGGTACGAGAAGACAAGGGCCGTCTCTTCCACAGAGTGGCATGGAGGGGACGTTTAGAAGAGGGAAGAGGAGGGAGTGAATGATCTTTATTAGAAAACAAGGGCCTCAGCTCAGGGCAGGGAGAAGGACGTGATGTGAGAGTCTGAGGAAGGAAGAGATCTGGGTCAGCTGAGGGGAAGCATTCCCGAGTGAATCAAGCAGGGAGAGCAGAAGCCTTGCCTCGTTGGGGAGGGCTCAGGGGAGATCACATAAACTTGGGCCGCTGACCCAGCCAGCAGTTCACCGTGTTCCTCCAGCACCGATTGGCGACATCGTTGGAGGTGCGGAGGGGGCAGTAAAGATAACCAGTAACCTTGGAGGATAATAGTGGAAGCCTCCCCCCACCAAGACCAGTGCCAGGAACCACTGCAGAACAGCTGGCACTGGTGGCACTGTCAGCCTCCGGGGACAGAGGCTTGGGATGGTGTGTGCCGCCCCGGGGGGTGGGGATTGCCAGCCACAGACACGGCTCATACAGGGGGTGAAGGTGCCCTCTGTTCCTCTATCTGCATCCTTTTCCTGGCCTGTCCTCACTCTTTCAGCCCTCGCTGGTTCTTGGGTGTGTGTGTTCATACATATGTGTGTGCACACATCATCATCCTACTTAGCATTTATGTAGTATTTAAAAAAAACAACTTATCTTCTGTCTTGGAATCAATACTGTGTATTGGCTCCAAGGCAGAAGAGTGGTAAGGGCTACGCAATGGGGGGTCAAGTGACTTGCCCAGGGTCACACAGCTAGGAAGTGCCGAGGCCGGATTTGAACCTAGGACCTCCCATCTCTAGGCTGGGCTCTCAATCTACTGAGTTACCCAGTTGCCCCCCATTTATGTAGCATTTGAAGGTTTGCAAAGCGCTTCCCAAACCTTATCCTCACGACATCCTTGGGAGCTGGGCACTCTTATCCTCCTCCCCATTTCAGAGATGAAGACACTGGGGCAGGCAGTGGTGACGTGATTTGTGCAGGGTCAGAGAACCAGCAAGCAGCTGAAGTCTGCTTTGAACTCGGGTCCCAAGTCCAGGTCCTGCACCTTATCACCCCAGGCCCCGGCTGCCATGGCTTTGGACCTCAGGGCTGGCCCACCTGCCCTCACTTCCAAGAGTAAAGCCCCTGCCAGGGGGGCCTCCGCTTACCAAGAAAAGAGGCAGTCGTGCCTACCCTTGTCCCATTAAGGCAAGGCTGCATCCTAACAAGAAGGTGTTTAACAATGAAATCTGAATCAAAAAGGCCTTCTTTTTGAACTCTCACTTAACTAGGAAATTCAGTTAACCCAAATGCTCCATTCCTGGTGCTTTGTGGTGAATCAAGTTTTCACTGTGATTTGCTCTTTCATTGAGTAATGGGACGATAGCTTGATGGCAGATGGTAGATTTTTCTGGGGTCCAGAGCTATGTCATCTAAGTATGAGAAATTCCCCGTAGAATGACAACCTTTTCTACCAGTACAGACCAGCAGACCATCTGGAGTCTGTCATCTTAATGAATGGCTTAGGAAACTGAGTCTCAGAGTATTACACATAGTCCATGGTTTCCCAGGTGGCATGAATTAGAAGCAATACTCAAACTTGGGTCTTTTTGCCTCCAAGGCCCATCCTCTACCCACAATGTCAGGCTTCTTATTGAGAGCTAGTAGTCGTATATCATAGTGTGTATGTGTACACAGAAGGTGCATAAAGGTATTCAAGTGATCAAGACTGATTTTTCTTTTGGTCTGAGCAAGAAAGGCAGGGGTGATACAGGCCGGTTGGGGGAATGTGAATGGTGGAGGGTAGAAGGGCAGCAAGAAACTTGGAGTCTAGATGAGAAAAAGTTTGGCCAAGCCTATAATAATCTGCTAAAATGAAATAGGTGGGGATGGAGGTAGGGATGAGGTCTGGTCTAGGTTTTAGGACTGGGATCAGCTTAGCGAGAGAACGGAGTTTGGGGCTAGAAAGAAAATAGCACAGAGAGGTGGGAATTAGGGGAGGACCAAAGAGATGAAGCTGGAGGTGGCAACAGCCCTAACTCTTCATGCTCCAGCTGGCCCACACCCACAGGCTCCTGGCACTACGATTTTGGGGGAGGGCCTTCTCTTCCCCAACCCTGGGTAGTTGGGTTGATTTCTTGCTTGCTCCTTCCCTGCAGCTGTGAGGGGAAAGTTTAGGTCAGAAGGGTTAGAGACAGACAGAGAAGAAAGGAGAGAGGAAGAAAAAGAAGGGGAAAAAGACAGAGAAATAGAAATGAAAACAGAGAGAAGGGGAAGAGAGGAAGAGAGGCAGGGTGGGAGAGAGAGAGAGAGAGAGAGAGAGAGAGAGAGAGAGAGAGAGAGAATTTGTCAGCAGCTGGAGTCAGAGGGTAGGTAGCTTGGTGCCAGAAACCACTTCTGTTGCTGCTACTCAGACCACCCTCTGGACCACCCATGGGGACAACTGCTGTGGGCCACCCAGAAGATTGCCCAACTCTGCAGACAAAATAATTCCAATTGAGGCTCACAATTTACAGAAGGTCAGAATTTCCCCAGCCTGTAGTCCTTCCATCAGGAAAAGTGTTTTCTGCTTGATATTCATGGGAAGAAACAGTGGTTACCTGCCAAGGGACAGAATATAAAACCAAGAAGGGGATTTGTCAGGTGGACAGTCCCTAATAAGGGTCAACCCACAATTATGAGGAGTAGTCAGATCACCAGCTGACCCTGACAAGATTGGGAGTCCAAGATCTTTGGTGATATTCCCAGATGCTCTGGGAACTGAAGCTTCTTAAAATAACAATAATTTCTTGTCTTTTCTTTTCTTTTTAAAGATGCTCCTAACCCACAACCATATATAGGACATGGCTATGACGTGTTTGTTTATTTTTAGTGGGGATGGGATGAATGGAGCCATCCACATTCTTTCAACTAGTTCTCCACTGTAACTGGCAGAAACTGGGTACTGGCAAGATAGAACTTCACTCAGCATTGAAATCCTCTGCTCCGGCACTAAGCACAATTACTCGGACCCTATGAAGATAGGCCTGTTGGCCTCTCTTCTACAATGGCCAAGTAGAGTACAACTCTGAGCCTATTCACTAACCAGACTCAGGTTGGCAAAGACAGTCTTCTTATCCTGGATATGCAATTTGGGATGGATTCTTAGAGAAGATTACTCCTAGTTTCATCAACATTTGAAGCTAGAAACCCAAAGTGTACACACTGGAGTCCATCATCACCGATTCACGATGGCTTTTTGTTTTTGCACATTCTTCTCATTGAGCAGCAGAGGTCGAGGGAGATGAAGGAAGGGGGTGGTTGGGAGGTGACAACAGATACTGGTGAGAAGGGTTAGCAACAATGCCATGCAACAGCTGCTAGGTGCTAGGGTGAGCATTTGGCAACGAGAAGGTTTAACAGTGGGAAGTCGGCATTAGACTGTTCAGAGCAGAATATCAGTGGCACATGACAAGAATCAATATTCTGTGTTGATTTATAATACAGATGAGAATTCTCAGGAGAGAGATAGGCCTGGGAGGCTGGGCCAGGCAATGCATCATGGTAGTCAAATTGGCAATGCCTACAACGTACAGGTATGCCCTTCTTTAGGAAAACCCGACATGCAAATACCCAGGATGAAGTAGATGATAAATAGTGGCTGACATTCATACAGGTGCATAGAATTCAGAGCTGGAATGGTCCTTAGAAATCCTCTTGTCCAACCCCCTGTTTCCAGATGAGAAAAACCGAGGCCCCAAGGCCGCATGGGCAGCTGGCACAACCAGATGAAAATTTATAAACCAGTTAAATTAGGAGGAAGTTGCTCCTGCTTTTTTCCAAAGGGTTCTTTAAAATAGCAGGACTCCCTTGTCGCACCTAGATACCTGTAAAGGGATCATTGGTGGAGTGGCAGTGCCAGGGCCTCAGTGGATTTGGAGGAGAGCAGGGACATTTTAAGCCCGAGTCTGTGGCAACAATGCCACCCAAAGAATCAGTCATCAATGAGGAAAAAGAACATTTGGGAACCCGTCGTCCTTCGGGTCAAGAAAGGTATACCTGTACATAAGATGCTGACCTCATAGCAGTCCTCTTGTGTGAAGGGGGTCAGTTTTCTTGACCTTACATTGGGGATGCTCCCCATTTGGACCCTCTCCACCAGTGAAGGGGAAGAAGAACTAAGCCTTGACATTGGCCTGGCAGGCCCCAGATGCCTCTTCTCTCCTTGCAAAGCAGGAAGAGGCCAAAGCTGGCCGACAGCTGGACTTTGCTTATGCCAAGGGAACAAATGGTTTATGTCTGCCCCATCCAGAGCGTGAGACATGGCCGATACGGTGGGGCAATCTGAAATTCCAGTGGCTCCTCATCCAAATGCTACATTTGACAAAGGGATCCCCACTTCCACCCCTCACCCCCTACAGAGGCCTTACTGTAGGAAGGATGCCTTTTGGAGCTGGGTCCTGGGAAGTTGCTCTATGATGAGCCTCAGACAGGAGCTTCACGAGGGAGAAATTAAATAGTTCTTGACATCATCAGTGCCTATCTGCCAGGTGCCCCGGGACTGCTGAAGGACATGAGGGACTTAACTTCCTCTGGTTGACCAGTGCAGTTCACACACTGAGGTGTGTAAGGTCTGCTAAATCTTTCTAACTTATGCTTTTAGAGTTGAATTTTCTTTCTGTACAGGTGATCTCAAACATCTCTCTGCCTCATCTCTGAGACTCTGAGATCGTCTTGGCTCCCAAGTTTTTGTTTTTTTAAATCCTTACCTTCTGTCTTAGAATCAATACTATGTATTGGTTCCAAGGCAGAAGAGTGGTAAGGACTAGCATTGGGGGGGGTTAAGTGACTTGCCCAGGGTCACACAGCTAGGAAGTGTCTGAGGCCAGGATCTGAACCAAGGCCTCCTGTCTTTAGGGCTGGCTCTCAATCCACTGAGCTACCCAGCTGCCCCCATCCCCGTGTGTGTGTGTGTGTGTGTGTGTGTGTGTGTGTGTGTGAAATCCACACTTCTAAGGGCAGTGGGCATGAAGCCGGGGGCCTGAGAATCAGAGGACTACAAATTCAGGGCTGGAATGGGCCTGAGAAGCTGTCTGGTTCAACCCCTTTATTTTATGGTTGTGGGAAACTGAGGTTCAGAATAGGTGACTTGCCGGCATGTGGCAAGCCCAGGATTTGAACTTGAATTCTTTGACTCCAAATAGAGTGCCTACACCACACTGGAACCCCCTTTGTCAGAAATGGCTGAGGAGCCAGGAATTTTTAATGTCGAGAAATCTTTTTCTTCTTTAGTTACGTCTCACAGACACAGGTAGGTCGAGATTCATGCTACTTCTAATAAATCACAGTAGAGTGCATGGAAGGGGTGCAGGTACTCACACTGCCTCCTCCTGGGACGTGTTTGATATTATCCTTTGAGCCACACTTGGACTGGACGTTGCTAAGATCCAGCTTCTTATTAAATATCTGCACCTTTGATAGCCAAAAAAGAGGATGAGTCACGTGATGGCGCACAGGCACGGAAGCCCCTCTGCCCTATGGTACTCAGTGGGCCCGGGCCCGGGAAGCAGGAAAGGTGGCAGCTGCCTCCGAGGGACTGGAGGGAGTGATCTGGGCTGGGGCCACTGCCCGGCCTCTTTCTTCTGCATGGACCAAGGAGACCTTGGTCAGATCCCACGGAGGCTGCCTGGGAGGAAAAACTCTGTGAAAGGCAGTGCCCTCCCCACAGTGCTAACGCCAATCTGGAAAAGCACACACAGCAAAGAAGTGGTTAGAGAGAGGCCGAGGCCCGGGCCCCTGTGCAGAGGGTTCGTCTCATCATCGCCGAGGACTTCAAGGAGGCAGACTTCCCTTAGAGGAAAAACCACAGTGAAAATCTGGATCCATAAAATTAGATCTATTTCAAGGAGTGGGACCATCACAAGCGCTGTGAAAAGGGTTCCACTGAAGGCCAAGATTTTGGCTATTTGAAAAAAGGATTCCTTTTATACACACATTTGCAGAAACCAGAACCAGAACCAGAAAATTTTAAATCAGAGGGCGTCTTGGTCCAATCCCCTCACCCTTGAGAAGAGGAAACGGAGGCCTGGAAAGTTTAGCTGGGGGGCAGCGAGATGGAGTGCTGGGTCTGGGGTCGGGAAGACTTATTCTCCTCAGTGTGTATCCAGCCTCAGACGCTTGTGACTTAGAGCAAGTCACTTAACCCCATCTGCCTCAGTTTCCTCATCTGGAGAAGGAAATAGTTAACCACTCCAGGATTTTTGTCAAGAAAACCCCAAATAGGGTCACAAAGAGTCAGAGAAGCCTAAGAGACAAGTGAACAACAAAACAAAAAAGTCTCCTGATGAGTTGTATGGCTGATCTGGAGCCCAGACTCTCTGATTCCAAAACCAGCACCTACTCCAAAGTTCTGTCCCATACAGAGAAACCTCTTAACATTAGGACTTCTCTAAATAAAAGGGACAGGGTAGAATGTAAAAGATAAGGATCCAATGGACAGAATGCAAAGGGCATCCATCTGAGAAGACGCATATGCGGAGCTGTGAAACTTTCCTTTCCATTGTTTTTTCCCCCAAGTTTAAAAAGGAGGTTCATTTGTCTATAAATTCATTATTAATTAGCTGTGTGAAATAAATGCCCCAAACAAATAAACCATGCTATCTTCAGTAGCTGTGGATAGTGAGGCACTGTGCACAGAGAACTGGCCTCAGAACTAGGAAACTTTTGATTTCAAGGCTAGCTTCTGAAATACACTGTCTGGGACTCAGGCTAAAGGTTATTCCTTTCCATTGCTGTACCAACATTGAACGCTTTCTCCCTGTTTACCATCTCCTCTGAGTATTTTTAAAGAAATGAAAATATTTTCCCCAATCCTTTCCTTTCTTTTCAGTGGGCGATGCTTCCCCACAACCTTCTCCCTTCTTCCACAAAAGTACACCTGGGCGCATACTAAGATGACAGTACTAGAGACTGAGGAATCTTCTATTATTCTATTAATTTTCTAAATGTGTTTTCCTACTCTGTGAGGATGACAGATAGTTATATGACCACTATTTTACATAAATGGAAATGGAGGCTCTCAGAGCGTGAGAAACTAACTCATCTAGGCTCAAAGCAGAAGCAGGATGGGAAGGAAATCACAGAACCTCAGAATTGCAAGGAACTGGAATCCTCAGGCTGGCAGAGCTCCTGGATACCTAGGAATATGCCTAGTGCTTGACCTCAGGGTGGAGAAAGAATGTCTGTAGGATGATAAATACCTTCTGGCCCTGGGCTGGAGTCAAGCCAAGTCCTTTTTGTCTTGTGATCCTTAGCCTAGCATTCCTAGACAGCCACACATCCTCTCACCCAGGGGGAAGATGTCTCTGATGCAACAGGGTGACCAGTCTTGTGTGGGATAGACTCCCAGGTCTGGAGTCTTGGAGATCTGAGAGGGTTCTAGGGGTAAAGCAAGGCCTATGGAGCTGCTGCTACTGCTTAGACTGCAGACTTCTACATTTGTGTATCCTTAAAAAAGCCTAAGCACACAGACCTCAAGCAGGGCATGTTCCATTTGCCAGGCCTGGGGAATTCTCTGAACTTGACAGCTGTGACCAAGACAATTCAGAATTGTCAGAAGCCACCTTAACCGATCTGTACTTTAACGAGGATCTTCTCTAAAATATCTCCAATGCAGGGTTAGGCAGCCTCTGTTTCAAGACTTCAGTGGAATAGGGACACTAATGCATTGCTGGTGGAGTTGTCAATTGATCCAACCATTCTGGAGGGCAATTCAGAACTATGCTCAAAGGGCTTTAAAAAACTATCTGCCCTTTGATCCAGCCATACCACTGCTAGGTTTGTACCCCACAGAGATCATAAGGAAAAATACTTGTACAAAAATATTTATAGCTACACTCTTTGTGGTGGCAAAAATTTGGAAAATGAGGGGATGCCCTTCTATTGGGGAATGGCTGAACAAACTGTGGTATCTGTTGGTGATGGAATACTATTGTGCTCAAAGGAATAATGAACTGGAGGAATTCCATGTGAACTGGAACGACCTCAAGAAACATTGTACACAGAGACAGATACACTGTGGTAAAATCGTATGTAATAAGACTCCTGTACTAGCAGCAATGCAATGATCCAGAACAACGCTGAGGGACTTATGAGAAAGAAAACTATCCACATCCAAAGGAAGAACTGTGGGGGCAGAAATGCAGAAGAAAAACACATAGTTCAGTGGGGACACATGACTGGGGATGTAGACTCTAAGAGATCACTCTAATGTAAATATTGATAATATGGAAATAGGTCTTGATCAATGACACATGTAAAACCCAGAGGAATTGCATGTTGGTTACAGGAGAGGGGTGGCAGGAGGGGAGGGAAAGAACATGAATCATGTAACCATGGAAAAATTTTCTTAATCAATAAAAAAAAAAAAGACTTTAGTGGAGGGGATATCTGGAGGTTACGCCAGAGTCAGCTTGAATGACTCCAGAAAGCTGATTGTCAAATTTTCAGCATGAACATTTTCATTTTGGAAATCAGCAAATACTATGAATCAGGGTTTGATTTATTATTCTGTTGACTGTTGAGACTTAAGAAATTGCTGGGTAAAATGTAAATAATGCAGATTAAAGTGTGTCCTGCATGCATTTTTTCCCCTGGAGATCCAATTGTTAAATATTTACCAGCACAATGGTAAGGGGAATTTATTGGTTCCTAAGGCAGCTTAAACACTTTTTGGGACAGTTTTAATTAGGAAATTTTTTAACAGAGGAAATTTTAGACTCTAACTCAATCTTCTTGTAACTTTATCATAAGGTTATATATTGAAAAAATTTCAATTCTTTTTAAGTTGTATTCTGGCTCTTTGTGATCTCATTTGGGATTTTCTTAGCAAAGATACTGGAGTGGTTTGCCATTTCCTTCTCCAGCTCATTTTACAGATGAAGAAACTGAGGCCAATGGGGACAAGTGACTTGCCTAAGGTCATATAGTAAAGTCTGAGGTTGGATTTGAAATCAGGAGGATGTCTCTTTCTGACTTTGGGTTTGGGGTTCTATCCACTGTGCCACTTAGCTTCCCTTATAGTGAAAATTAGAAGGAACCTTAAAACTCATCTAGGTGGAACAGTAGATCAAGCATTGAGCTTGGAATCAGGAAGCTGGCCACAGACACTTACTAATTGTATAACCCTGGGCAAGCCACTGAACTCCGTTTGCCTCAGTTTTCCTCATCTGTAAAAAAGAGCTGGAGAAGAAAATGGCGAACCACTCCAGTATCTTTGCAAGAAGATACCCCAAATGGGGTCATGAAGAGGCGAGCACAACTGATATGACTAAACCACAATAAAAATCCAACTTCCTCCTCTGAGCTTTAGAGAGAACTAATGACTTGCTCATCCAGGTTACTGCTGGTCAAACTTGGATTTGAAGGAAGATCCTCTGGCTCTAGTCAGTGGTCTTTCTGTTAACTAGCATCTGCTTCCTACTAATTGACTTTGGAATTCAAATTTTCTAAGTCTCAGACCTGTTCCTCCTATTCATCTGATTTTTGAAGTCAAGTTAATTTCTTTAAATTTAACCCTATTAAATGTCACTTAATTGAATTCAGCCCATTACTTTTTTTTGGATTCTGATTCTGTCATCCAATGTGTTGACTAGTCTTCCAAGCTTTTTGTCATTTACAAACTGGATATGCATGCCATCTTTGCCTTTTTCTGAGTCATCAGTAAAAGCAGTTCTTTTGACTCCAAATTTTGTGCTCTTTCCATTAAATTATTTCTGTGGTATCTCCAGTGCTGGACATGAAATGGGTACTTGGAGATAATAGGGCTACAGAATATATAGGCAAATTTTAAACCATAGACAGTGAGTTTCAAACCTGAAGGCAGGAAGACCTGAGTTCAAATTTGACCTCGGATTATTATTAGCTGTGTGACCCTGGGCAATTATTACTTAACCCTCTTGGCCTCAGTTTCCTCATTTGTCATATGGGCTGGAGAAGGAAATGGCAAACACTCCAGTATCTTTGCCAAGAAAACCCTAAATGAGGACATGAAAATTAGGACATGACTAAAAAGACTGGACAACAATAACTGAGTTTTAGTAGTAGAATTTCAGCCAATTGGTGCATCATACACTCTAGATGATTAGCAGTCTAGTAAAATTCACTCTAATTCTATTGTCAAAGGCAAAGACCAACAACTTTATTATACTGAAGCTCTGTGCATAAATAAAGCTGTGAGAGAGGGAAGAAGGTTGGGAATGGGCATGGTTTGACATCGAGTATATATTTTTCTTTGTACTTCTTTATTGTTAAGAGTTGTAGCTTGCTCACACCCATTACATACTTCTCCACTGTCCTTTTAAAAATATTGATATGAAGGGGATAGGAGGAGCATGAATCAGGTAACCATGTTAAAAATGTATATTAATAAATGTTAAAAAAAATAAAATAAATAAAATAAAATAAAAATATTGATATGTTTTGTGTTCCCATCACCTTCATTTCCCATCATATTGCTCTCCCATATCCTATCCAGAGAGCTATTCCTCACAAGAATTAAAAATATTTCTTTAAAGTTGATCAAAACTGACACATCAAAGAAGACTTATATTACATGTTGTGTTCCAAATTCAAAATTGCATTAGGGAGGGAGGGAGATGTGTTCTCATATCTTTTCTTTAGGGAGAATCTTTGTCCTGTTGTCTTCTTAGAAATACTCAGTTTTTGGTTAATTTTTAAAAAATTAACAACAAAATGAACCCAAAGATCCGAGCTTCTGGGACAAGAATCCACTATTTGACAAAAACTTCTCGGAAAATTGGACAACAGTATGGGAGAGATTAGGTTTAGATCAACATCTCATACCTTATATCAAGATAAATGCAAAATGGGTAAATGACTTAAATATAAAGAGAGAAATTATAAGTAAATTAGGTGAACATAGAATAGTACACCTGTCAGATCTATGGGAAAGGAAAGAGTTTAAGACCAAGCAAGTGAAAGAGAACATTGCAAAATGTAAGATGAATAATTTTGATTACATTAAATTAAAAAGGTTTTGAACAAACAAAACCAATGCAACCAAATTAGAAGGGAAGCAACACATTGGGAAAAAAATGTAAAACAAAAACCTCTGACAAAAGTCTAATTTCTCAAAATTATAAGGAGCCAAATCAATTGTACAAAAGAATCAAACCATTTCCCCAACTGGCAAAAAGGTTGGAAGGGATGTGGCAAGATTGGGACATTACTGCATTGCTGGTGGAGTTGTGAATTGATACAACCATTCTGGAAGGCAATTTGGAACTATGCCCAAAGGGCTTTAAAAGAATGCATACCCTTTCATCCAGCAATACCACTACTAGGTTTGTACCCTAAAGAGATAATAATGAAAAATTTTTGCACAAAAATATTTAAAGCCTCACTCTTTGTGGTGGCAACAAATTGGAAAATGAGGAATTGTCCCTTGATTGGGGAATGGCTGAACAAATTGTGGTATCTGATGGTGATAGAATACTACTGTGTTGAAAGGAATGATGAAGTGGAGGATTTCTAGGTGAATTGTAAGAACCTCCAGAACTGATGCAGAGTGAAATGAGCAGAACCAAAAGAACATTATACACAGAAAGTGAAACACTGTGGAAAAATACAATATAATGGACTTTGCTAAGACAAGACAATCCCAAGGGACTTATGAGAAAGAATGCTATCCACATGGAGAGAAAGAACTGGGAGTAGAAAGACAGAAGAAAAACAAATGACTTATCATTTGTTTATATGGATATATGATTGGGGGTTTGGTTTTAAAAGATTGCTCTACTGCAAAAATGAATAATATTGAAATAGGTATAAGTGATAACATTTGCATAACCCAGTAGTAGTGCTTATTGGATCTGGGAGGGGGAAGGTAGAGGGAGGGAAAGAAAATGAAATGTGCAAACATAGAAAAATATTATAAAAAATAAAAATTAAAAAAATTAACAACAAAAAATTTCTCTACCCGTTATTATTAGAAAAGAAAAATAGGGGGACAAATTCTTGTAAAAATATATGTGGTCAAACAGAGCACTGGCTATGTCCAAAAAATATGTCTTACTCTGTACCCAGAAATCTATCACTTCTCTGATTTTACATTGAATAGAAACCAGTCTGCAACATCAGGAGGCATAATGGAGCTTTTACTACAACCTCAAATTGGACTAATTGTTGGTGAATACTAACCATATGTTTTGGAGAAGGAAATGGCAAACCACTCCGGTTATCTTTGCCAAGAAAACCCCATGGACAGCAGTGGCATGTGATGGTCTATGGGGTCATGAAGAGTCAGACACAAATAAATGACTAAACAACAATTACCATATGTTCTTACTGAATTAATTCTTAGCATGGAACCACACAACAGCAGAACTTAGCTTAGATATTGTCTAGTCAACCCCCTTCATTTGAAGGAGAAGGAAACTGAGTCTGGTAGAGAAAAATGGCTTGCCCAAGGCCACTGGGCTGGAGAGAAGCTCCTGAACTCGGATTTCCTGGCTTTTGGCCAACGTCTTACCCTTCTCACTACAACACACCACTTCTGGACCACCACGGTTTTTAGCCAAACCTATTCTAGGTACTTCTCTTTCTTTACCTAACCAAACCAAGCAGACAGTCATACTTTTGCTACAAAAACAGGATTCTTTAATATATTCTGTTTAAAACCCATCTTCTGCCTTTTGACCAGTGTTTTTGGCCAGTACATTATAGAATCAAAGAGCTAGAAGGATCCACAGTGGCAATCTTGTCCAACCAAGGCCTGAAACAAGACCTTCTTTCTTCACCAAATCAACAACAACAACAGCAGCAACAATATACCTGACAATTTCCCATGTACTTTTTGCTTAATGACTTCTCCTGAGGAGGAAACCACTACCTTCCAAAGCAGGCTATTATTTTATTTTTGGATAATGCTAAGCATTAGGAGGTTTATACTAACACCAATACAGCTTTGCAGTAAGAATTTTCAAGAATAGGTATTTACATATTCACTTCTGAAGTTAGGAGAGTAGCTGATTCTATTACAAACCATTAGAAGTGCTCTTAGAGACCACTGAATAATCCAACCATCTCATTTTAGATACAAGGTCATACATACAGTTAGTTTGCAGAGCTAGGATTTGAACTGGCTCCTATTCCTGGCTTTATTATCATCCTGCCACATCTTCCTACTTATGCCACCCTCAGACTTTAAGGTATTCTTGATGAAAAAAATCTTTTAACGTGGGATTGAATTTTATTTATAAGTGACAGGCATGTCAGTTTTAAAAATAGGCTTCTGAATTTACAAGGGGAATAAAGTAGGGCAACAAATAAATGAGAGAAAAACGAAGTTTCAAGCTGAAGGAATTTTCATATTGGAGTAAGCCATCCAAATGTGGAATGGACTTCTCACCTTGAGAGGAAGTGAATTCTCTTATTTCCCTTCCAGGGGAAGCTTTGATGACTAACTTGTCAGCGGTGTTATGAAAGGGATTCCTGCTCAGGTGTGGGGGTTGAACTAGATAACTTTGGAGGTTGCTCCCAACTTTTAGACTCTGCTTATTGCTGGCTTGCCTGATTGAACTTGTCAAGATGTCCCTCTGTGTTCAGTGTGGGACTTCGGATGCTTGCTGGTGGTTTGCTATAGACTCTTTGAGAATGTCTGCTGCTGAAATGGTCTGTCTTTCCCCACTGGGTCTGTGTAGCCTTGGAATCCCAGCCATTCCCAGTCCAGCCTATCCCACCATTGACTTAGCCTTGCTTCTGGCAACTAACCTAGGTTTTGCTTCCTCTGGTTCAGACCTCAGCCCAGATCTCCCAGGGCTATTTTAGCTTAGACTAGACCTTTTCATCCAATCTTGAATCCCCAAGAACACTCATTTGTTAAGTTAGACTTTATGGGAGCATGACAGATATAGGGATAGGGGAAGCCACAAAATCAGGAGGCGAAGCACTTACCAGGCTGATCTGGGTACTTCCATAGCACTAGTGTTTGACATATATCTAGGATTGCTACAGGTATAATCATGTCCCCTCTTCCTGCCTCCCTTCTCACCCTGGCCCCCTACCACCCAGGGCTGTTATGTCTCCTTGCTAGTTCTTGTCCAATTCTCATGAGCTGCCCAAGGAAAGCCCAACCAGTAGTAGATTGCTTTTTTACATAAGGACACCAATGGAGCACACAGTGATACCTTCAGTTTTGGGCTCATCTTTTTTTTTTTGCTCAAGCTTCTTTTAATCTGTTCATCTTTCATAATCCTATTCATTATGTGTTTTTCATAATCCTATTCATATGTTGAAACCTCTGATTGCTGTTAATGATTTTCAAAATCATTTGGCAGCAAGGTCAAATCTTGAGTAGGTGGCATAGATGAAAGCTTCTATAACTGTGTACATGTACATGTGGCTTTAGCAAAAATGAATGTTTTCAATGTTACTTGCCAATATACTGTCCCATCAGCATCAAAGTTGTTCTCAGCAGCTAAGGGACCCAAAAAGGTCATGCTTGGAAGAACTAGAGCTGAAACAGAAAAGAGACCTTTCTCCTATGTTAGGTACAGTCAGATTTAAGTCAGTTATTAGACAAAACCTGTGTAAATGGAATTAGCTCGAGCCCATTCATAGTCAAAAATCTGCCCATCCTAGGTGTAGAAATGATGTAATCCTCACCTTCCTTAGTGGGGAGGGGAGACGAGTTACCCACACGTGACAATGAGTAGCAAATCTAGAACAAGGGACTCAATGTAGAGACTGCCATTTGTCCACTTGAATTAGAGATGGACCCATGGGAAGTGACGAAGGACACTATCTCTTTAAGTATGTTACTCACTTCCTGTGGAGGAAGTTCCAGCTTCAAACTCGGTGCTGAAGGATCTCCTGAGACCACAGACAGCTTCTACTCTGTATTGTCACGTGGGTAAGTTAGGCTGACTTCCTTGGCCTTGCTGGGCCACTTCCAAACTCTGCCTATCTAGCTCTTGGGCCTTGTGGCTTACAGCTTCATTTATTTAGCCTTTAACACTCTCTCTGTCCAGGCAAGGCCTGGACTAGCCTCTCCCTTTCTCTTTAGTCCTACTTTTTATCTACCAGATTGTAAATAAACTCCTCAACCCGATGCTGACTTGGGTCTGATTTAATTACAGAATCAACCTGAATCATTGATTCCTGGCAGCCACACTTTAAATATATATCTATAAAATATCCTAAATTTTCCCTCTTACAAACCCCAATTTGCTTAGGGTCTAGCAGCTTAACTTTGATCAAAGTATTATTTGCCTTTTTAAAAGGATTCATAGCAGGGTTCCTTTAAAAAGAAACTCCCCCAGGTGCACTGAAAATTGGTTAAATAAACAAAAACCCAATTTACATATTTAGGAACCTAAGTACCATACAAAGCCACTGAAGTACACCAAAAGTTCTAAGAAAACAAAGCTCTGAACCTCTGGGCCTACTGGTAGACCAGTATCCTCTCCACCTCTCCTTCCTGTTAACAAATGATATTTTTATGAATGCTTTGTCTGGCTGCATTTCTGATGGCACTCTTCACAGCTACCAGAGAGTTGGAGCCTGGGGCAGAGGAGGAGAGAGGGAGAAGTGAGGCAGATAGGAGTGGACCTATATAACTGAGTTCTATGATACCATTAGTTAGAAGTCTTTTTTTTTTTTTTAAACTAGGGCAGCAGACCCATAAAAAATCCAATCAACTGACATTTCCCTAAGTACAAAAACCAAACAAACCCCAACCCAAACTCTAAACAGATCGCTTTAGTTATTATTATTTTTTTTTCTTTTGGAGAAAGGAACACAAAATGTCCTGCTCATCTCTCATATTTTAAAAATTACAACCAGTAAAAAGAAAGCTCTAATTCTATAATATAATCATGAAAACTATAACTCAGTTTAATATTATAGTAAATTAAGGAAGGGGGAAAGAAGGAAGTTGATAATAGAAGAGAAAGACAAAGAGACAGATGGACAAAGAGAGTACTGAAAAAAAGATATGGAGAAGATGCAGAGACACACCCGTAGAGAGAAACTTTATGGAGTAACATCCCCACCTTGTGGCATGCTGAGATATTGCAGCCAAATCCTCATTCTCTAATGGATCTGTTCTTATCTTCTGGGATGGATGTTCCCTCCAAGGATGCAGATTGCAGCCTAACCACGCCTGCTCATCCTGTGCAGCTCTCAGTGTGCTACAGAAGCCAGTAGCGGGCTGCTTCATTTTCTCATATAAGGACACCAAGAGAGCACAACTTGGACATCCAACATTTGGAACTCAGATTCCCTTCTACGTCTCCTCTTTTACCTTCTTTTTCCTCTCTTCCTTCCTCTAACCTTTTTTTTTTTTTTTTTTTTTTTGGCCCTTATCAACACTTCTTGTCCCCATTCTTCTTCAACTTCTTTCTGGCTTTGCCTGTCTAATTACTTAGTTTTAACGCAATGATTAACCCCTTCGATAATGCTCTGGCCAATACCTTAGATTTCCTCATGTCCATTATGCCCACCAGGCCAGACTCCAACCTCGAGATGCTCTCTCCATCCTTCTCTTCTCCTAGCCCTGAGCTGCTGAGCATTGTTGGAGAAACCAATGAAACCAAACAGCTCCACTACAGATTCATGCTATTTAACCTCAATTGAGCCCTCATGGCTTTTCAGCAATCCTGAAAATCTGTAATCCTGAAAACTCTTGAGTTTAATTCTATTAATTAACATAATTCTTTAATTTTATTAACATTTAATTAATTCAAGCAGTTTCTTGGCTTGTCCCTCATAATATGCCTCACTATATGTTTCACAGGATTTCTTGCTGACTTGCCATCGCATTCCCTTTAACGGCTGTTCCAAACCTCCTCCACTCTCCTCCATTCCCTAGATTCTATCCCTCTCTTTTCACTCTCAGCAGATGACTTCAACTCCTACTTCACTAAGAACACATCAAAGCTGTCCAATGTTAGATCCTCCTACTTTCCTCCTTCCCTCCAGGTTTCTCTCTTTTCTTTTTTTCTATCTCATCTTCCTTCCCTCCTTTCTGAGAAAGGGGAAAGAATAAGCATTTATTAAGTGCTTACATTGAGCCAGGCACCACTCTGAAGCACTTTTTCAAATATTATCTCATTTGGTCTTCACAACAACCTTTCAGGGTAGGTACTATTATTATCACTGTTTTACAGTGGAGGAAACTGAGCCACACAGAGGTTAAATGACTTGCCCAAGGGCAAATAGCTTGGTAAGCTTCCCGGGCTTCACTGGAACTCAGTTCTTATATTTTAAAAAAATATTTTATTTTGATAAATTTCTGCATAAGTTTTCTGAAGTTATATGATTCATGTTGTCTCCCTCCCTCCCTTCTCCATTCCTCCCTCCCAGAGCAGACAAGCAATTCAATCTGGGTTAAACATGTTTTATCACACAAAATATATTTCCATATGGAACTCAGTTCTTCCTGACTCTAGGCTCAGCAATCTAGTCACTGTACCACAAAGCTGCTCCCAGAAGTATTTCTCTTTCTTAACAAAGCTAGTCACTTTTCAAAAGAGAAAAATGAAGCCCAGAAACATTAAATGACCACCCAGGGAGGGGGCAGTTAGTTAGGTGGCTCAGCGGGTAGAGCGCCAGACCTGGAGGCAGGAGAACCTGGGTTTAAATCTAGCCTCGGACACTTCCTAGCTGTAAGCAAGTCATGTAATCCCCTTTGCTTAGCCCTTGCCCTTCTGTCTTAGATTTGTTACTAAGGCAGAGAGTAAGGGGTGTTTAAAAAAAAAAAACCACAACAAAAAAACCTTACCTTCTGACTTAGAATCAAAATTAAGTCTCAGTTCCAAGGCAGAAAAGCAGTAAGGGATAGGCAATGGGGGTTAAGTGACTTGTCCCCCAGCTGCCTCCGCCTGTCCCCTTTGACTCTTCATTCATTCGCTACACACGTAGCATCCAGTGGGATAACGTGCTCTCAGAGGAGAAAGGCCTTAGGGACATGTCCCTCTCTGGGCCATATGGTCCATGAGAAATGAGTCCTCACTCCTCTGCTCTTTTTATCTGTCCTTGAAAGGTCCAGGCGGAAGAAAAGGAGCTTTCATGACACTGCGAGTTGAGTGTCCCAGACCAGTTTTTTCAGCCAGTGCAGCACTTATCCCTCAGAGAACAAGGAGTGATGTTTTGGAGCCATGCTAGAGATGCCACATGGGGATATGAACTTGGCAGGACCTCTTCAATATAGGAACAGAGCTAAATTTTGAGCCTGCTGTCCCCAGAGAAATGTTTGTACCACTCTGTCTATGAAGCGAATAGCTTTATGAAAAAACTATCAGATGGCTAAGTGGTTAAATGGAAGTGGGGTGCTAGTTATTGGGCCTCAACAATGCGGGGAACAGCCAGTGGGACTCAAGCCAGTGGTAGTAGAGAAGAAGCCAGCTTGATGCTTCAGAGAACCCCCTAAAACTCAGAGGGGGGAAATGTAGTCTGTCTGACTCTTGGAGAGGAAGTCAGAGTCGACATGTTATATATATCTCATACTTCTTTTCATTTGTCTCAGAGCTGTCTTTTTCCAATTCTAAAGAAATCATGGGAACAACTATAGTTTCTCGTTACTTTGGGAAAAATAGCTGGAGCCTTAGTTCTGCTTTTAGGATGTTCATATTATGGAAGAAGTTTCCATCTCTCCACCCTTTAAGGAATATTAAGAAAACATTTAAAATTATCTTAACTGAAAGCTTTAGTTTAATATGGAAGAGAAATATTAACAGTCTTTCTTCAAAACTATTAACTCAGAAACCACATTCTTCCCTGTCTCTTTTAATATTTCAGGTACTAACCCCATACGACATTCTCCAACTTCCAGGTGCAATGGGACCCAGAGAATTCAGAGGCCATCATAGGATGGAATTATTTCTCACTTTCATTTTAGGATTTTCTGTCATTCTGTCTGCACTGAGCCCAAGCCTGCCATCCACAGGCCGGCAGCTGGGGCTACAGAGAGAAGAAGCTCTCACGGGGAGAACTTGGCCCTATTCCTTCAGCAAGGGCGCCCAATGGAAGGTTTGTTTCCTTTTGTGGCCTCAGAGGCTGTGCAGCTGCTCTCCACTAATAGAGGGTGGGAGAATTGGGCTAATGCTGGCCAAATCTTCTAAATGGGCCCCTAAGACGCCCAAAGTCTGTGAAGAAAAATTACTGTGTGCCAATCATGAAAACAAAAACTCTTGTCCATGCCATTTGTGGGGGAAGGCAGGTGCATATCTGTCTCAGGGAGTTGGGTGCAGCCTGAGAACCTGGATACCACTTGATGAATTAAAATTCCCAGGGGGTTCTGAGATGGATTTTTATGCTTTGAATTTTTTTTTTAAACCCTCACCTTCTGTCTTAGAAGCAATACTGTGTGGTGGTTTTGGGGCAGAAGAGCAGCGATGGGGGTTAAGATTCACCTAGTTAGGAAGTGTCTGAGGCCATATTTGAACCCAGAACTCCCTTATTTCCAGACCTGGCTATATCCACTGAGCCACCTAGTTGCCCCCAGAGTAATAATTTTAATAGGAAGGAATAGGGAATAGAAAGGTACTTTTTTTTTTTTAATGGGAGGTATGGAGGTAATAGAAGAGGCTTTGTTTAATTACACTGATAAAAGTGGTGAAGCCTTGGGAGCAAGATAAGCGCAGAGGCCTATAGAGGAGACTGAAGAGGGAATACAGGCAACAGCATTGAGGGAGCTTCAGAGAAGTATGGGAAATGGTAGTTTGAAGAGCAGCCAGGCCCACTTAGGGGCCCCCAATCAGTGCACTTTACATATATTAGCTCAGTTGATCCTTACCACAACCCATGAGGTGGGTGCTATTTATTATCCTCATTTTATGGCAGAGGAAACTGAGGCTGAGAGAAAGATTAAGGGATTTGCGTGGGGTCGCAGAGCTAGAAGTGTCTGAGATGGGATTCAGTTTAAGATCTTCTTGGCTCCAAATCGAGCATTCAATCCTACCTAGAGGCCTATTAGGCCCAGATCACTTCTCTGTAAGATCACTGAGTTTATCTGGTTTTTCAGAGGCTGGGAGAACGTTTATCACTTCAGTCAAATCCAAGTCTCAAGGTAAAAAAATCTAAACTATGTCAATCTTTGAATGATGCAACAGTAGAGGAATAACCCTTGATAAAAGGAAGATCTCCAACTTTTTTTTTTTTTTAATCCTTACCTTCTGTTTTTTTTTTTTTTTTTTTTTTAAACCCTTGTACTTCGGTGTATTGTCTCATAGGTGGAAGATTGGTAAGGGTGGGCAATGGGGGTCAAGTGACTTGCCCAGGGTCACACAGCTGGGAAGTGGCTGAGGCCGGGTTTGAACCTAGGACCTCCCGTCTCTTTTAATCCTTACCTTCTGTCTTAGAATCAATACCTTGTATGTGTTCCAAGGCAGAAGAGATAGGCAGTGGGGGTTAAGTGTCTTCCCCAGGGTCGCACAGCTAGGAAGCATCTGAGACCACATTTGAACCCAGAACCTCTCTTCTCCAGGCCTGGCTCTCTATCCACTGAGCCACCTCGCTGCCCCCACTCCAACCTCTGAGTAAAGCTCTGGGAAAGACAAGAAAGTCCTCTTTGAGCCCCAAAGGCTGAGATGAATGAGCCTTGAGAAAGGCCTGCTCCCTCTGCCTGCCCTCAGGGGCTTGTCAGGCTCTCTGGTTCTGTTAGGCCACCTTCTTGACCAATAATCAGATGGCAGGAAATAAAAGCTGAGGGTAACAAACAAAACACTGAATTCTGTCTGATCAGAGATGAACCTGGGACTAACACAAACTTCTCAAAAAGATGAAGAAAGACTTTTTTGGAAAGCAGATCGAGGACACAAGTGTAGGCCATGAATCCCAGCACTGACTCCGGAGTGCAAGGCCTTGTGGGCTCAAGGTTTATCTAAACATTTTTCTCCCTCTATTGGTCTAGAGCTCGGCTCGCTGGAACCAAGTCTGCTCTAAACCCATGTGGTTCATCCCAGGCTTGGGCAGATGTCACCTCGTGTCCCTGGTCTGAAAGGGGCATTCCAGCTCTCCTCTGAAAGAGAGGCTTCTGCCCACAATCTAGTAAGCCCAAAACCCAAACCTAGAGTGCCCCAACCTGGCTCTGCTGGTTCTCCTTTGTACCTTCTTTTTTCTTATTTGTCCTAAAATCCAACCAGGGTAATTACGACGACACATTCCTCTAGCACACTAAAGTTTTTGCAGAAGTTTTCCTCACAACAACCCTGTGAGGTAGGCAAGTGTGATGCACCCTTTGACAGAAGGGGAACCCAAGGGACAGAGAGGTCTGGACACTTGTTCATGGTAGACGCATAGCTAAGTAAGCATCAGGGGATGGGGTTCAGCTCTTTGGAGATCAGCTTCTCCTCCGTCCTCTGCACCAAATCTCCGCACCCCAGAACTCACCAGGAAGTAGGAGAAAGACAGTGCTGTTTCAGTTGACACTACAATGAGGTAATGTCTGGGTCTGAACAAAACTACTCTAAGTCAATCATTAATTCATGCCAGGAACCAAACCATTCCATTTTGAACAGGAGACCAGCTCCCAGGCAAACTGGGGAAGCCCTTTAATCAGCGCACACCGTGAACCTCTTACCTTGGAGGGACATAAGGATAAACTGCCAGATTGGCTTATAATACCAAAGTGATAACACCAGTGGGCCCTCCAAGGACAATGCCATTCCTCTCTGCAGAGAATAAAACACTCGGCTTATCAACGGACCCACAGCCCTTCCTAGAGGCTGCCAGGAAATCTGACGATAACATAAACTCAATCCACTTTCCTGGCTGGGCATCACAGAAAGGGTTATAACAGGAGCTGAGGTGACCAGAGAGGAGAGTCTTGGGAACGCTCCTGGCACCCAGCAGCCAGAAAAGGAAAAGCCAACTCCGAAGTCGCCAAGCCTGTGTTGGCTGACAAAGTCCCATGCCTGTTGCTCCTCCATGTTAAAGAAATAACTGGTAACTCTGAAAGTCCTTTCTTCCAACGGGGCCTGGAAAACTACCCAAGAGGAATACACGGTGGTCCTTACCTTTCCACCTCCTGGCTGATGTTTTAAGTTTTCAGTGGACCCAATCTTGGACCTGACATTTTTTAAGTCTGGCATGGGGACTGCAGAAGTCTGAAGGCGACTCTTAGTTGAAGATGGGGATTTGGGTGGTGTGCGGACCACGGCCACCTTTTTTGGTTCCCTGGTGGGAGGTGTGGGCAGAGAAGGTGTACGAGATCGGCTACCAGGGGTTCCTGGGGAGCCCGGGCTGCTGTAGCCACTTCGCTCTCCAGATTTTGTAGATTCACCTGAGAAAGGAGGGAAGAAGAGCATCAGCTGCCTTATAACATCCCTTTGGACAATAACGGTGCCCAGTAGAGGGGGATGGGAAGAGGAGAGGGAAAGAAAATGAATCATGTAAACATAGGAAAATATTTAAAAATAATAAATACTTAAAAAATTTTTTTTAAATTTAAAAAATGGCACCCAGCAATCTTCTCCAATGCACTGCTTGGGATGGTTCCTCCCATGCCTGAGGTTGCTAAGCTGTACAAGATATAGCAAATACTGGTAAGTCTAATGTGCGTTTGAGAGATTTCCTCTTTGCCTGAGGAGGTCATGAGTCTATGTCTACTCATCCAATGTACAATCTCAACCTAGACACTGTCTTCATCATCTGAAAACAGCGGAGACTGGTAACGGGAAGACACAAGTTGGGTCAGGCAGATAGGGGAATACCTTATGGGTGAGGAAAGCTACTCAAAATAGCTTATTTGAAACTAGATGAAGCATCACAGAATAAGGGAAAGAATACATGTGTTTGGAAACAGAGGGCCTGGATTAAAATCCTTCCTTAGTTGTGATTACCTGCAAGTAATTAATTTAATTAATTAATAATCATTATTTATTATCATATAATAGAGAACATATTATAATTGTGTAATATTTACATATAACATATAATAATTATATTATTATAAAATAATTTAAAAAGTAACTAGCTTTATTACCTGTGAGATTTGGGGCAAATCCTTAGTTTTTTATTTGAAAATTGAGGTTTTTGGAATAGATGGTTTCTAAGGCCAGAGCTAGGTCTACATATTATTAAAATTATTAATTAAAAAAATTTTTTTTAAACCTTTGCCTTCTATCTTAGTATTAGAAGAGTAGCAAGGGCTAGGCAAATGGGGTTAAGTGACTTGTCTAGGGACACACAGGAAGTGTCAGAGGCCAGATTTGAACCCAGGATCTCTTCTCACCAAGTCTGGCACTCTACCCACTTGGCTTCCTAGCTGCCCTTATGAAATTTTATTTAGATCCATTTTGCGTTAGCTTTGTATAAATGCTTTGACGATAATTTTCATTCTACCTGTTGTGTGAAACCCAGGGTGTAGGAGTTGGGAGACCTGGGGTTCAGTCCTAGCTCTACCATGTACTGGCTGTGTGACTGTGGACAAATTAGCTTCACATTTCTGAGTCTTGGTTTCACCATCTCTAAAATGAGGGCATTGGACTTCCTGGTATCTAAAACTTCTGCCAACTCTAAATGATATAATTCTGCGGTTCCATTTCAATTCTTAGAATCAGGCTACCAAACCTTTTTAGAAAATTAATTTTCTCTGCTTTTGGGCTTTCTTAAAAAAGGAGTTTGTTACTGTTTTTGTTCAGTCATTTCCAACTCTTTGTGATCCTATTTGGGTTCTTGGCAAGATGCTGGAGTGGTTTGCTATTTCCTTCTCCAGTTCATCTGACAGATAAGGAAATTGAGGCAAACAGGGTGAAGTGATTTGCCCAGGGTCCCTGGCTACTAAGTATTTGAGGCCAGATTTGAACTTGGGAAGATGAGTATCTAATTCTAAGCCCAGCACTTTATCTACTAAGCCATCTAACAGCCCCAGTTATGGGGAAGCCCAGTTCTTTAAAGTTCAAAGAAGGGTGAGTAAGTCTTGTTTGGCTATGGGATAAAAGGATTATCCATCTTCAGGATCTAGTCATGCCTTGGAAATTGTCCTGCAGCTCTCTTAGGAGAGGAAAAGTAGGAAGGCGAAGATTCAGCCTAGGAGAGGATGGACCCTGCCTCTCTGCAAGGAGGGGCCACAGCTGCCTGAGCCCAGGGCATCTTGAAGTCTGCCTGTACAATAGTCGTTACTGACCTTTGGTTAATCACATTCCATGATCCCATCCGTTGTTTTAGAAACTCTTTGTACTCATTTTTGTCATCCCTACTTCCTCTTTACTCCTCCAATCTCCATTCTCTACCAAGTAGTTAATAATCTACAAATACAGAAACCCTAGAGCTATCCTGTGTGTGAGAGGGAGTATGTAGAGGGTGGGGTAGAAAAGGCATAGCTCATTCAAAAGGGCCCCATTTGTAAAGTGAAAACTGGGGCTAATTATTTCTTATCCTTGTTTTGTTTTAAAGTCTGGACTTTCATCTAGACTGAGTTTTCATAAAATGAGGGTAAAAATGGAACAACTCATTGAAAGGGCCCCAGGCTATGAATTCATTTGCAAAGTGAAAACTGGCACCTAATTATTTCTTATCCTTGTTTTGTTTTAAAGTCTAGGCTTTCATGTAGACTGAGTTTTCATTAAATGAGGGCACACCTGTGATCCAACCCAGTGGCATGATGACTAGGCCACTCTCTTGTTCTCCCATTGTAGAAACCAAGGGCTCCTGGCCCCGGGGGTGTGTGTGTGTGGGGAGACTTCTATTTCAAGCAGGGAATGATGACTTTTTGGCCAGAGTCCTGCCCACCAATGGGGGAGGAAGGCTTGGCACAGAAGCTCGCCTCTCATCCTGACCCTCTCCTCCAAGCTACAGCCTAGGCACATGGTGGCTCAAGTTGACAAGGACTCTGTTCTGTGCACGGTGTCATCACGCAGACCCCAAACACAAGCCCTGCCTGAATCGAAAGGGAGGCACCGTGCTATATTCAGGAAAGTAGAGGTGCTCCTTCAGATCTGCCCATGCCACCCTCACCCTCCAGCTCAATAACCTCCAGTGTCTTCCTATTACCTAAAGGATTAAATCTAAAATCAAGCCTTCACACTTCTTATACTTTACTCCCTTCTGCACATTCTATGCTTCAGTGACATTGGCTGGCCTTCTTGTTCTGCAGACATAGTGTGCCATCTCCCAACTCTCCTTTTTCATTGGCTCTTACCTCAGTTTTGTTTTAAAGTTTGAAAATGATCTCGTTTCTGTCCTATCATTTTGTACCTGTCCCATGTTCTGGTGCTCATTTTGGCATTAGAGTGATTGTTTATTTTTAGGATTGAATCTGTGATTTCATGGATGGGTGAACTGCTGGGGTGGAAACTCTTTCAGTAATGAATGCAGACCGGCACTTGGTCTGGGACTTAGATTTTTACAGAGTTGCCTTAGATGCTGAGAGGTTCAGTGCCTTGCTGGTATTTGTCAGAGGCAGGACTTGAATCTAGGTCAGTCCAATAGGCTGTATTCTCTCTTACTTGCACCGTTATGATATATTTATTTATCCCTAGCCCCACTGCTAGACTGTAAGCTCTGTCTTAATTTTCTTTACATTCCCTTGAGCACAGAGCACAGGGCTCTATACATAACCTTTATTTAGCAAGTAGTTAGTTGTTGAACAAAGTAAAGAATGAATGCGTTTCTAAGGAGACTTTCACCTGTGTGCACCTGTAAGAGGTTATATAAACTCTAGCAGCCAGTCCAACAGCCTATAAGTCTTGTTGCTCTATTGTGGTACAAGGAGCCTGACTGCTCAGTGATGGATAACGATCCGCCACTCTGGCCCCAAAGACTCTCTCCTCTGACCTGAGTATATTAATAACAACAATAACAAAGTCACCCAAATCTGTCTAGTCCTCTATTCTGTCCCAGAGAATGTTCCTGAGGGTCATTCTGAGGGGCAGACTTCTTTCTCTCCTCTATATTGTCCCAAGAAGTTGATCTTGCATCCACCAAGACCCTTGGTACATCTGTGGCTCAGTGAAAGGGCATTTTTCCTACCAGCACTTGGAGGTGTCTTTGGGCCTGATGTTTTCGCCGGGATTCTGGTAGCATTGGCTGATCCTTTCTGACCCGAAGGCATTGCTGCCCTGTGCGTGGCCATTTTTATTCCACTTTTAGCTTCGGCCCTCTGTGAACCAAATCACAATGGAAAGTTTACTTGATATAAACATTTTTGAAACCCAGTCTGATTGCCTCTTATTGGGCTCTTCTAAAAACATCTACATCAAAATTTCAATTCAATAACATTCTACCTTCTATCCTTTTCTGAAGTCAGAGTCAAAATTTAGGGGGTCATCTGTGGCAAAGATAGAACCTATGATGCTTTTGGTTTTCACCTGGTACCCACAAATAATAACCTTTAGTCAAGTCAAACATGTGAAGTCCCATGATGTGAGTTCATATCATCATTATTGATCTTAACTAAGCCTGTGAATGTCAAGCGATGCTCCAAAACTTCTCCACTGGGATTATTACACAGGTTAGTGACAAGAAGCATTATAACCTTCCATACCCAGTTACTTTACAATAATTTTACCTGGGCTAGGAAAATCAACTCGAGTATATTGTACCCAAATAGATGCTTCCATGCTAAGTCAAATGGTTTGTGTAACTAAGAGTTAATTAAATCATCAGTTTCATTATATCCATCATAATTTACTGAACCTGACAAGGGAGAGATAACCCTTCTTACTCTTTTGTTATTATCCCAACTCATTGGGTTTTTAAAGCTACCCGGCTTTTGGCATGCTAAGAGTCCTTTATGAGTGGAATAATCATTGATAAAGTAAACAAATGAAAGGGATGCAAATGAAAGTGGCAATATATTGCAGAGTCTACTAATCTAATGATTAAGGGTTAGCCATAACATACAAGCAAAAAGTTAATAGCATTGATGAAAGATGACTGGATGGCTTCAGTATGAATGGGCTATTCTGGCTGTGAATCTTATATAAAAGAACAAGAGCTACACAACTCAAAATGAACCAACCACTGTGCTAAAATAATTTTTAAAATTATGATACTTTTTATACAAATAAAAAATTAGTTTACAGATTTAGTGTCAATCAAACTACCACAGGGTTACTTTACAGAAGAAAGCCAAAAAAATCATTAGAGAAGACAAAAGATCAAAAATAGACAAGATTCTTAAAAAGGGAAATAATAAGAAAAGCAAAGACAGAAGGGACAAAGTCTTACCCCTATCACAAACTATGCTAAAAAGCAATAATCATCAAAATTATTTAGTAATAGTTTAAAAAAACAGGAACAATTTTGAGTGGAACAGGTTAGGTAACGAGAACCTAGAAAGAATAAAACACAGGAACATATCATATCATATCATAGATACCATATCAAAGGATACTAAATAACGGGATTAGAGCTCTCTGACAAAAACTGTTGGGAAAACTAGAAAGTGGTTTGGCAGCAATTAAGTTTTGGAGAACATTTTATCCCATATATGTATAAAGCTGTTAAATGAACACATAAATATAAAAGGTCACATCACAAAAAAAAAAAAAGATGGAACTGGTCTTAGGAGAGAAAATGGATTAATTTTGATTAAATAAAACTAAACAGCTTTTAAAAAATCTTAGTTTTATTGACATCTTATTTTTACATACCCTTTATTTCTGACTATATCTAAGCAATCTTATCCAATAAACTATTGCTTATAACAATTATCAAAAAGAGGGGGGGAAGCAGTTTAGCAAAACTGACCTTTAATATATGAACTATGTCTGACAATATATGCAATATTGCATATCCTTAGTCCCCCTACCTGGGCAAAGAAGGGAGGAAGATGTGTTTTTAGAAGCTTTTCTCCAGGGCTAAGCTTTATCAGCATAATTATGCAGAGCTCAGTTTCATTTGTTTGTTCTTTATGTTTACTCTGTGATAGTCACTGAATATGTTGTTTTCCTATGCTTCTCCGAAGTCTTTTTATTACAATTATCATTATTATTATTATTTGTGAACCCTTACCTTCTGTCTTAGAATCAATAGTGTGTACTGTATAATCCAAGGCACTAGAGTGGTCAGGGCTAGGCAACAGGGCGGGGAGGGGGGGGAGGAAGATAGGGGGAAGGGAAGGGGAGGGGATAAGTGACTTGTCTAAGGTCACAAAACAAGGAATATGTTGGAGCCCAGATTTTAACACAGGATCTCCCATCTTTAGGCTGGTTCTCAATCCACTGAGCCACCTACCTAAACTCTTTATATTCATTGCTTCTTTTGGTACAATAACATCCCAATATATTTATGTATCATGATTTTTTTGTAGACTTTCCCCAGTCAAAGAGCAGTTGACTTGTTTCCAGTTATTTGCTACCACAAAAAAGTTTAGACATTAAAATGGATACAATAGACCTCATTTTACAATAATTCCACATACACAAATTCGGGTACATACAATTGGTGATGAAAAAATAAATGAAGGCAGAAAAATATGTAAAAGAAAAAATTAATTATGCACTAATCTGTACCATTTCTCCAAGTGGTACAGTCTTGCTTGCCCAATTCTTGCCTTGAGAAGCATAAATGTGAGTCATTACACTCTTCTGTGCCAAATATTAGCTCCAGCATCAGTCTGTCCAAAGTAATAAGTCATGCCCATATCAGAGCAGTGTTTCTTTTTGTTTCATTAATGCTATTTAGTTATTAATAATGGCTCCAAAGTACAAGAGCAGCAATGCTGGTAGCTCTAATGAGCCCAAGAAAAGTCATAAAGTGCCTTGGGAGGTATGTATATTAAATAATTATTATGCACAATTTTCAGTTCAGGTGAAGGGTCTTGAAACATATGGGTTATGTAAAATGAGGTCCTACTTGTATTTTGGTATATTGGGAACCTTTCTTCCTATATCTAACCTTCTTGGGATATATATGCTTAGCAATAGGATCTCTGAATCACTTTTAGTCACCTTTTAAGGACAATTTAAAATTGATTTTCAGAAGGTTTGGACCAATTTACAGCTCTAACATTAGTAGAGTCATCCTGTCTTTCTCCAAATTCTCTAACCCAGACTATTCTCATCTTTGCCAATTTGCTAAAGGTGAGGTGAAACCTCAGAATTATTTTGATTTGCATTTCTCTTTTGTTATTAGTGATTTGGGACTTAACTCTTTCAAGTGGTTTTCTATAACTTACAATTTTTAAAAAAACTTTCACAAAAAAAAATTCTTTGACTACTTATCTGCTGAAGAATGGCTTTGGTTTTGGGTTAGTTCCTAGTATATCTTCAATATCAAACTCTTATCTGAGCCATTTTCTCCCAATTAATTATTTTCTTTGTATTACCAAAAGCTTTTCAATTTCATGTAAATTTTATTTTTTTTCAGGACTGCTTCTCTACCTTTGTTTCTAAATTAAGATTTCACCCTCTTAGCCATAACTGTGAAAGGTATTTGGGCCTCTTCTAATTTTTTATGGTATAACTTTTAACATTCAAATCATGTATCCATTTTAAGTTCGTTGTGGTAAAAGGCAAAATTTGTTGGTTTAAACCTAATTTCTGCCTATTTTTCAGTTTTCCCAGCAAACACCAGGAAGATATATAATTCTTTCCCAAGTAATTTATGTGCACAATTTTAATCAAATACCATGTTATTCAGTTAAATTTTATTTTCATATTCTTCCTTATTTAGATGAAACAACAACAACCCCAAAAAACTCCAACCAAAAAAAAAATATAATAAAGGACTCAGTTAACGTTAAAACACTAACTTTAACTCCTCTAATATAACTTGCTTTTCCATTAACTTACTCAGAGTTGGGACTTGGGTTCAGCCTCAGGTTAATCTGGCTGCACAGGACAAGTGACAGAGATAGACCCCAAAATAGTCCCAAGGATCAGAATGCAATAGTTCGTGAATGAGCCAACTGTACCCACCAGCATAGCTTGACCCTGTGCAAAGCCAGGCTCCTTACCTTGGATTTCATTGCTTTTGTTCCAGAACTGCCAGTATGGGATATGACAGAAGAGATGTGTTTAGGAGAGGAACCTGGTACTGAGGACACAGGTGGGCTGGAGGGTGTGATCGAAGGGTCTGAGCTAACAGGAGAGGGTCCTTTAGGGTTAATGGTAGGTCTACCTTTCAGGAAGGTTTGAGCAGAGGAAGGTGTAGATAGCTTAAATGCGAACATAAAATAAAATCAGAACAAAAATCAGTACATGAAAAGAAAGCAAACCAAAAAGGGTCAATGAGTGATGGAGGTTGTTAAAGAAAGGCTATGACTCAGGGGCATGGCATGGCTCAGAGCAATCAGCAGGATGCTGGGTCTGGGCTCTGTTTTGGGGGTTCATGATCGAGATGGAGAATGAGGGAACCTTGAAATGTGTCTAGCGTTTTACATAGTTACATGACGTCCTCACTTATCTCTCTAGTCACAAACTAATGCATGCTTGTGAACTTGCTGCCCTCGGCTATTACAGAGATGGACTCATGGGAACGGCAGTGGGGCACACAGGAAAGAATGCTGGACCTGAGTTCTGATCTTGGCTCTGCCATTAACTTGCTGTGTGACCTCAGGTAAGAGATTCTGCCTCAGTTTTTCCATATAGAAAATGAGGGTGCTGAACCAAACAATTTCTGAGGTTTCTTCCAGCCAGGACATTTTATAGATATAATGACAGTTATCTAGGTACTATTGTATTTATATGCTTACATGTATTGTTGTTTTTTTAAACCCTTCCATCTTAGAATTAATTCTGTGTATTAGTTCCAAGGCAGAAGAGCGGTAAGGACTAGGTAATGTGGGTTAAGTGACTTGCCCAGGATCACCCAGCTAGGGAGTGTCTGGGGCCAGATTTGAACCTAGGACTTCATGTCTCCAGGCCTGGTGCTGTATCTACTGTGCCCCAGAGTTCCCATCAGCTTTTCTCCAACCTTGACTCCACTATCTACCAATGTTTCCTTGCTGATTTAAGCACTTGGCACACAGTCCTCCTCTCTATACCTTATTTTCATCCTTGATTACTTCAATATCCAGCCCCATAGCCTCAGCTATTCAATCTAATCAGCTCCCGGGACCTTTATCTCAGCATGCTTATTCTCAAGAGCTCTGATGTTACTCACAACTTCAATGGCCTTTTCTCATCTTCGCCTACTTTGATCACCTCTATGTGTCTGACGTGAATTCCTCTTTTTAAAAAAATTCTCTCCTGCCTTGGCTTCCATAACAATGCACTCTCCAAGTGGTACTATTGGTCCATTTCTCTTCCATCTGTGATGATTCTCTCCTTCCTTAACTGTTCCACTCCTCCAACTTTAAATTCACTTTAAATCCTCTAATTTTTCTGGTGTTTCAAGATCTCTGCTCTTTTTACACTCTTTCCTTAGATGATTTCATCTACTTCTATGACTTTCAATTATGTATAAAATCAATACTCCAACCTATATTCCAGTGCTGGTTCCGAATCTCAACTTTCAATCTTGTATCTCTAATGTTGTATTGGACATCTCCACCTGGATGTATCTCTGAAACCTGAAATTTAGCATGTCCAAATCTGAACATACATTCTTCCTCAACAGTCTATTCCTACTCCTGAAATCCTTATGTGTTAATGGTACCACCATTCTTGATGTCACTCAGGTTCAAAATAATAGGGTCATCAGGAAGGGAGAACTTACAGCTCAAAGGGATATTAGAGATCATCTTACCCCAACACCTTTATTTTATAGGGAATGAAAGTGAAGCTCAGGGATATTGCATGATGAGTATAAGGGCATACTGGCAACAAGGGAGCAAAGCTAAGTTTCAGATGTAGGTTTTCTGACTATATATTGAGTGCTCTTCTCAGCATACCATTATAGTGTCATCTTTGACTTCTCTTTGCCTCAACTCCAACATCCAGTTACTCAATAAATCTTGCTGATGTTATTTTTGGTAACAGAAAACACATAACCATTGAATGCCAAAGAGGTAAACAAGACCTTAGAATCATCTAAATTGATGATCCTTTCATATATATAACAGATCAGGAGGCTGAGGTCCAGAGTACCAGAGCCTCTGGGGATAGGGATTAGATGTGGGTGACTTTCCCAAGGTTACATAGTTAACTAGTGGCAGAGCCAGGACTCTTCCATCTGGGTCTCACTGCCATAGTCCTAGTGTTTGTCCTCATTACCTCTTGCCTAAATATCCACTAAAAAAACCAAACCCTTACCTTCTGTCTTTATATTAACTCTAAGACAGAAGGACAAGGACTAGGCAAAAGGGAATTAATTAAGTGACTTGTCCAGGGTCACACAGCTAGGAAGTGTCCAAAGCCAGACTGAACCCAAATGCTCCTGACTCCAGGACTGACTATCCACTGTGCCACCTACCTGATCCCCATAATAGCCTAAAAACAAACAATAAACCTACTTTCCCTCTTTTAATGAATCAAAACAATAACCAATACTTAGAACCAATTTTGGTTCCAAGGCAGAAGAGAGGTGAGGGCTAGGAAATGGGGATTAAGTGACTTGTCCAGGGTCACACAGCTAGGAAGTGTCTGAGGACAGTTTTGAACCCAGGACCTCCTGTCTCTACACCTGGTTCTTAATCCACTGAGCCATCTAGCTGCCCCTAATAATATCCTTTTTTTTTTTTTTTTTAAACCCTTACCTTCCGTCTTGGAGTCAATACTGTGTATTGGCTCCAAGGCAGAAGAGTGGTAAGGGTAGGCAATGGGGGTCAAGTGACTTGCTCAGGGTCACACAGATGGGAAGTGGCTGAGGCCAGATTTGAATCCAGGACCTCTAATAATATCCTTTTAATTAGTCTCTCTGATTCTGGTTTCCCACTACTCAGATATATCTTACACATGTATTTGAATTAATCTTTCTGAAACTGGTTCTAATCTTGCTATAGTTTTCCTCAAAAAGCTTCAGTAGCCCATGGGTGAGGGGAGAGCGGGGCGGGGGGTGAAGGGGAAAGTAGGAGCATGAATCATGTAACCATGTTAAAAATGAATATTAATAAATGTTTAAAAAAAAAGCTTCAGTAGCCACCAATTACCTATCAAAATAAAGTCCCAACTCCTTATCCTGGCAATTGAGAGCCTCTATTATTTGGTCTCAAGCCTGATCTTTCTGGCTTTATCTCCCACAAACCTTATGCTCCAGTCAAACTAGACCATTTGTCATTCTCACTGATTTTTAATTTTAAATTTAAATAGTATTAATAGCTCTTTGTTGTTTTTTAGATTTTTCAGATTGTTTTTCAGATTTTTGGAAACCCTTAACCCTTCTAGTCCTTCATAAATATTATAACTGTTAGGCTTTCATTTTTCTCCATTTCTTTCTTTTGATTTTTTTTTAATCTTCTTCCTCTTTAAGTCAATACTTTGTCCCTGTGATTAGATTAGCTTCTACTACATTGAAACTAGTCTATCCACAGACTCCCCCCAAGACTTCCTCCTAGGCATCTGGCTTAGCCCAAGTTCTTTGACTTTGTTTACATCTTGAATTTATCTTTCTTTTAACAATTCTCTCTATCTCTGTTCTCTCTTTCTGTCTTTGACACTCTTCATTGAGGAGATAGCACCAGAGTTGAGTGTTGAATTAAGACTGGCATTCTGAGTTGCAGAGATGAAGAAAAATTGCATTCCCAGAGGGAGGGGCAATCTCTGTAAATGCCAACACAGAGGCATGAGATGGCATAATGAGTTGGGGAAATGGCTTTTAGTCCTGTTTGGATGGAATACAGCTTTCACGAAGGGAAGTTCATAAGAAACAAAGTATTAAAAATAGGTTGGAGCCAAATTGTAGAAAGCCTAAACACTAAGCTGATGATTTTTGCCTTTATCAGGAGGAAAAAGGAGCTGAAGGTTTTTGAGAAGGTATAGGAATGACATGGTAATTTAAGTCTTATTAATATTATTTTAGCAGTTGTGTAAGGGATGGTTAGGAGGGGGGAAGAGATTGGAAACAGGAAGGTCAATTAGGAGACTATTAATATCCCCGGTGACAGATGAGGGATGTATGGATTGGGGTGGCAGATAATGAGGTCTGTTTTGGATATACTAAGCTGGACATAGTCCCAACTCAAATGCTTTTTCTTCAATGAAGTCTTCCTTGACCTTCCCTGGATGGAAGTGTTATCTCTCCTCTGAAAAACTGTTGCGCTTAATTTATAACTTATTTCACTTTCACATTCTACTTTCTATTACGATTGTGTCTCAACCTACTACTTGACTGTCAACTCACTGTAAAGAAGGACCTCATCTTATAATTCTTTGTAGATCATTCAATAACATAGTTGGCTGAATAAATGAATGAACTGAACAGAAAAATTATGCCTTGAAATACCAAATCCACATTTTTCAAATTCCCAAATCCCAAAAGGAGATAGAGAATCCCAGCTCTGCTACTTACTACCTGATGTGATATTGGGGGAGTCACTTCTCTCTTGTTCCAGTTTCCTAATCTGCAAAATGAGGAGATTGGACTAGATGACCCCTAACATCCCTTTTTGTTTTAATTCCTGTGACCTATGTGGTCTTTCGTGAGGACTAGATGATGCAAACACATTTTTAGCGAGTCACTCCCTTGCTCAAGCAATTTCAGGTGATCCCTATTGTTACTGGAATAAATCTCATCTCAGTTTGGTGTTTAACCATTTTGGCATTTGACTTATCAGCTTTTTTTATTTCATGCATTTTTTTCACAATATAATCCTCATTATTTTTTGGAATAGCCAAACCATTCTGTTGCTTGTCCCAGACACATTATATTCTCCTACAATTCTATGCCTTTGCTTTTACTCTGCTTCTTCCCTGGGATATCCTTTTTTTGCCTTCCCATCAACTCACAACTGCCATTTCTCTAAATTTAGCACATGACCTACCTTCTCTCCAAGAAGCCCTCCTTGACTAGCCCCACTTAGTCAGCACTAATTCTTCCCCATTTCTGCTTCTCTATCATGGAAGTATTTAGTAGTTTATTCTATATTATTTTGTATCAATTTTTACACATGAAAGTGTTTGCTGAGCCTTGGCTCCGTGGTATGACAAATATGCAACATGTGTGAAATTTTCAACATACCTGTAGAATTTTGAGTATGTTTTTGTTTCCTAAAATTCCAAACACTTGAACAAGCAAATAATTAAACCACAAGCAGAAACACAATCCATATATTTGCTAATTGTCTTTCACTCTTGTGAGCATTAACAGTTTTTTGATAGGATGCTGGCATAGGTGTTTTGCCAGTAGTTGTGGAGAAAAGTTTTAAACTTTACTTCGGAATAGATAAAAGTGGAAAGAGTCCTGAATTTTTTATATTGACTCTGCTACTTATTAGCTTTGTGACCTCAGTCACAATTTTCTAAAGCTTCTGTAGAATGGGAATAACAATACTTTTACCTCCTACCTCATAGGATTGTGAGGATCAAATTGGACGATACATGTGAGGCACCATGCTAAATACCAACTATTTCTTTCTTTCTTTTATCTTTCCTTCCTTTAAAAAAACTCTTACTGTCTGGTTTTTTTTAATCCTTACCATCTGTCTTAAGAGTCAACACTAAATATTGACTTCAAGGCAAAAGAGCAGTAAGAGTCAGGCAACTGGGGTTAAAGTGACTTGCCTAGGGTCACACAGCTAGGAAGTGTCTGAGGCTAGACTTAAACCCAGGACCTTATCTCCAGGCCTCATGCTCTATACACTGAAATACCTGGCTGCCCCTGTTTTAACTTTTTAACAACAATAATAATACTACTAATATTTTGCCCAACATATTCCTGAATTTTTTTACTGAAAAGTTTTTTTGAAAAACATTTTTAGGATCAACTGAATTTTCATCCCAAATTTCCACATATGTATCAATCAGCTTACCTTGGCTTTTTTCTCATCACTTCCAGCCACACTGCTTTTACGAGCTGAGGAAATAGAAAATAAGATTGAATGTGAGGCCCAAGTTCCGGGTTACACAGTCCATGTGTGTGGGTCCATAAAAGGGCCACTTAGTAAGCTGCATTTTGCCTGGGTCAGTGGCACATGCTTCATTTGGGTGGCACTGGACAACGTTCAGGGGAAACCTAAAGGGCCTGTTAGGTCTCCTACTTTGGCAGCAAGGAGGTGTGTAACCACTCTGGGACAACAGAGGGGGAGGAACAGGTTGGCCAGATGTCAGGAACATGCAGCAGGTCTATAGTTATCATTGGTGCAGCCATCTAATACACTTTGAACCTTAAATGAAGGCCTAGAAGATCAACACAGGGAACTTCTGTCCAGAAAGGTTATTCCTCCACGGTAACCCCTAAACACCACCAAGTACTCTCCGTGTCTCCTTTAGCCCTCCTACCACAGATCACAAGTGCTCTGGATAATGTCATTCTTAATTGGAATGCAAAGCCCCTCGAAGGCAAGGGCTATTTCATTTTTATAACGTGCCACTCCAGCCTCCTGGGCAGCCTACTTAGAGTGATGCGATGAAGATAATAATTATAGCGAACGTTTATATAGCATTTACTATATGTTAGATGCTGTATTAAGGACTTTACAATGATCCTCTCATTTGATCTTCTCATTTGATCCTGGAAGGTAGGGGCTATTATTACCCCCATTTTATAGATGAGGAAACTGAAGCAAAGAGAGGTTATGTGACTTGTGACAGCTAGGAAGTGTCTGAGGCCACATCTGAACTCAGGTCTTCCTGCCTCTAGGTCTGGTGCTTTATCCACTGGACCTGCTCGCTGTCAACATCTATAAGCAGAGAAGTAGATTGTACCAGAGTTCACCAATTTGGCGACATGGGTTTGAGCTTGGCTTTGGGAGTTTCTGGGAAGAGGGAGTCCAGGCATTTGTGTCCTATCTTGAAGGGAACAGAAGGATGGCCAATGACCAAGAATGAGCTGTGACTGATTGCTGGTTACCAATTCTCCTGCCTCCTTTTCCTTGCAGCAAGTGTAATTGGAGGGCTATGTCCCATGTGTGAATGTAAAGGGACATTCCACTCAGGATGGAGCAGAGAACATCCCTAGAGGCAGCTAGGTAGCTCAGTGGATTGAGAGCGAGACCTAGAGAGGGGAGGTCTTGGGTTCAAATCTGGTCTCAGATACTTCCTAGCAGGGTGACCCTGAGCAAATCACTTAACTCTCATTGTCTAGACCTAACCATTTTTCTGCCTTGGAACCAAAACACAGTATTGATTCTAAGATAGAAGGTGAGGGTTTTAAAAAAATAAATAATATTCCTATAGTGTAGGATGTATAGGTGCAAGGAAACTCCAGCACCCACATCTAAGGGATGGAGGGGCACCTCACTTATACTAGAATGGTGGCATGGTTTCTGAGCACCTCATGGGGGGCTTATCCTTTCTGGGCTCAGTTTGCATTTATCTCAAAGGATCATCTCAGAGAGGTTAAGGGGATGATGGTGAGCCTTGCATCTATCTGAGGGTATGAACATAACATGGTTCTCTTGCTTGTACGATTTCAAAACAGAGTGTGAGTTCTTTCCCCTTGTGCTGAAGGAGATTTGTGTCTCTGATTTCTCAAAGTAGCCAAAAATCTTTTCCCAAATGTCTATCCACTGCTATCTTTAATCATACTAGAAAAGGATCTGGTGGCTGCTTGATTTTTGTTTGTTTGCTTATAATTGGACAAATGACATATATGATTGTGTGAGGCAGAGAGGGACCTAATCAGAAAGTAAATAATACAAACCAGGATGGCTCACTTTTGGCTGTGATTGTGGGGGAGGGCAGGCCTCTGTCTTTCCTTCTGCCTCTTCCTACAGAGGGAAGGCTGGGACTGGGAGTAAGCATCCCATCAGTTCCTAGTGCCACTGTCTTTCTGTGTCTTGGAGGAGGGAGCAGTCAAGCTGATATCAGTTTGTTGACATGTTTTTGAGCATTCCTGCTACATATATTCCTTCATATGGCCAAGATGGTGGACAAGGTACTGGCTTCCTTTGTCCAGAAACCCCCAAAGCCAAGTTAAAAAAAAGTCACCAACCTGGTGATATTCTTTACTTTTAGAATCTGTCAGTTCCATAGCATGGGTTCCTAATGTGCCAGGGTCATATAAAATATTCATTAGCACCAAATATAGTTCCTTGTACATAGATACATTGTTAAATATTTGTTGAACTATAGCCAAATTAAGGTTGCAAGAGAAACAAAAAGGAATAGCAAGTGCATCTGTCCCTTCCAATTTCCTTCTTTTCAGGAAAAATAAAAACAAAGAATCATTTAGAGTATTGAGGAAAACATGAGTTCAGACCCTGTTTCATTCACTTATTGGCTGGGTAAGTGATCCTGGGTAAGTAACTTAATTTCTACCTGCTTCAGTTTCCTTATCTGTAAAATGAGAATAATAGTAGCACCTGATTCCCAGGGTAATTGTGAAGACAAAATGAGAAAATATATAGAGCACATTGCAAACTTTCAAGTGCCATGTCGGCAAGTTGCTTTTATTTTTATTACTCTTATTATTTTCCTAAGAATTAAAATGGAATAAAACTTAAACGCCATCTCTCCCTTCATTCAACTCCACCTCAGATCTTGATTGAGATGTTTTAATTAACTAGCTTTTATATGAAAAATAGTATTTTGATTCTTGTCTTGCTACCTATCTGTGTGTCCTTTAAACTCAATCCTGCTGGCTAATTATCATATGTAGAGGTGAAGGCTGATGGCTCATGAAAATTTAACAATTAGATATGCATGGTATCTCTGAGATTTCCCACTTCCTGGCATTCAAGGCCCTCCACAATCTGTATCTCATCAACCTCTCCAGCCTTACTGCCTGCAAAGCACTCTATCCTTTCCCACTTCCGTGCTTTCTCTGGTCCTGCTCTTTTTCTGGAATGCTTTTTTCTTCTTCCCCACCTGCTTACATCATTTCTGCCTGTTCAATTCCTATCTCTGCCTATTCTTTCAGGTCTAGCTCAGGTGGGCAATCTGAATTCACTGAAGCTTTCCTTCATTTCTTCTGCTCCCACTTAAAGTAACCTCTACTTCTTCAAGTTTCTGTTTGGTCTTCAGTCGTACTATGTCATCCCAGCTTCTACTAGGTCATCCAGGCCCCTTGTCATATCGCTTGCCAGGTCCCTGGAGGCTAGGGACTGTCTTCTAACACCTAGCACATCATTTTGTATATAATGGGCACTCAATAAATGCTTTCCTGAATCACGCGGACACTAAACAGGATGACGGTTCAGAGATTTCATATACTTTCTTCTCTAAGTCCTTCTGACTTTCCTTTGTCCTTTCAACACCAATATTCCCCCTCTGTGCTATGTTCTCCTTTCCTTGCAGACATGACTGCATTATTGAAGGTGAGGACTGTTGTCTTTGGTTTTCTGGGTGTGTACTGCTGCACAGTATCTTGGAAAGGGTCTTATATACATCTCAACACATACTTGGTTGAATGGATGAATGAGTGATTATGTAGGATCCTATCAAATTCTGGGGGAGCCTCAAACCAAGCAGAGGGAAGCCCCTTAAAAAAAGGAAGAATATGAACTCCCTGGGAGGCTTCCTTCCTGCCATAAGAGAGTGCTTTGGCCTGATGTCCAAATTTTCTCAAGGCCACCAGCTACCTCGGCGCTTCTGCTCAACTGACTGCACAAGTCTCATGAACAATCTGTTTGGTGGTTGATGTATTTTTTCACGGACGACAGCAAAATAAACATATAACTAGTCCCACCCCATGTCTCCATGCCCATGTACTGAGATGGACAAATGTCGATGTCTCCTCTGCGGAAGACAGCCCCCAACTCACTAACCACCAGTCTCCCAGAGTTAGTGGAGTGGCCAGAGTCAAAGACCCATAAGAACAAAAAAAAAGGGAAGTAAGCGTTAACTGTTAAGTGGTGGTGCACATGCAAAGTGGCTGGCAAGCATGAGAGAGGAGCAGGGGGTGCTCAGGAACCCTGCGAGGGTGAAAGCAGCAGCGCCATCTATCTGCTCACAGTGGACACCCCTGGAAGTCTCTTAAGCAGCAGGTTTGAAGGAAGGGTTGGAAAGCTCATTGGTACGGTGTCAGCAGCCTTGCCTTGGCACAAGGCACTAGGAAATGCAGGAGCTTGGGAGAGTGGAGCAAGGCACACACCTTTTAGCTGAGGAACTCGACTGACTGGCTTCCCAGATGGGGAACGGAGAGAGTGCTTTTCCGGTGTCTTTGCATCCTTTTCCACTGATGCACTTGGGCTCCCTGGCTCCCCACTCACTGTGTCTTCAGGGCCCAACTCTGAAAACTCTTGCTCCTTTGGGATATTAGCTTTGATTTCCACTTGGAACACACTCTCAGATGATTCCAAACTAGAGAGTCCATCGCTGCCTTCAGTTCCTACCTGGCTTAATTCAGGTGGTTTACTTTCAGTTGCTGGCATCTCTGAGGGAATTTTGGAGAGGAAATCATCAGGGAGGGGAATTTTGATATGATGTTCCACTGGTAAACCAGAGATCCTAACAGTTTCCACTGATGGGAAAGATACTTCTTGAGGTTGTAAGCTCTCTGTTCTTGGGGAAAGTTGAGAAGAGAGAGGTGAATCTTGTGGTGAGGATTCATCGATGTCACGGTCTTCATCATCTTCCCATACTCCAGACCTTTCTTTCACAGGCAGTACCAATGGGTAATCCCCAGGGCTTTGGGACTGTATAGACCCTGCTGACATATGTGAGATTCGCTCCCCGGGCATATTAATGGCATCTTGGCCAATGGCCTCAGCCCCATAAGGTCCTGGTTCACTAAGAAAGCTTTCATAGACCTCATGGCCTTCACCCCCGACTCTGAAATGATCATATCCTGATGGCTTTGAGCTTTTCAGCACAGAGGGCTTGAGAGATGGCAAGCTCTGCTCAGTTCTGTCTCCATTTATCTGCCTTAAAGCTGGGCATGTCTCCTTAATATCTTCCTCCAGGCTAGGTGCCTCCGAGGAGACTGAATCATCTTGAGAGGCCAGGGGAACAGTCATCCCAGGTTCTTCAGGTTCTTTCTTCCTCAAAGGTGTCTGGGGCTTCTGAAAAATTTCTTCCATGCTTACCTGAGGCATTTGAGATTTAATCTTATTGGCTGAGAAATCCAGGCTCTCTGACTCTTCCCTCTGACACTCTGCTGAGACTCTGAACTCCTCTGCATTTGAAGAGGCAGTGATGGCAAAATGTTAGCATGGGCATGTAGATGGCAAAAGAGAAGAAAGTCACGTCTGCATGGCTGGATGTTTATAGACTGCTAGCTGCTGAAGTCATTATGAGGGATGGAAACTAATATGAGCAGTAGGAATATCTTCCATGGAATATGAATGCCTAGCATTTTTCCTATATAGTACAGGATGGCAGCAAATCCGTGTTCATTTTTTTATTTAACCTTTGAGCAGACCTAGACTGCTTGCCCTACTGTGATATGTGTCACTTGAGTCAGGACAGCTTGTTTGAGATTCTTTTTGAATGGAGGTCCATAGGATAAGGTTTACCCACTGGCCCAGAAACCCTAAGGAATAATCAATAGGTTATATAATGTGTATACTGATGTTCCAGGAGGGGGGGACCAAACCGGGCATGTGCATGATCCAATGTTCAGAACACTGTGAGATGCTTAATGCATACCAAACACCACCATCATCAGAATGAAGCACAGGGTCAAGGAGAGCTGATGTGGCCTCAGTTACTCATGTCATAGGCTTGCCCTGTTCTCCCCAGCAGCTATGGAGACCTGATCCTACTGAAAGGTCTCTGTGCCCAGCAAGTGGGAAGCATGAGCAGGAAATGTGTAAGTATTTCCTATCTATATACCTGAGTGCAGATACATCTAAATGTCTAAGCATGAACAGGAAATGTGCATGTGACTTCTATCTATATAGCTAAGTAGAGATATCTAAGTAGAGATATTTATGTCTACATATCTATATATCTAAGCATAGATATAAATAGACAGACGAACAGATGGAAGGATGGATAGATAGATGGACAGATGGATGGATGGATGGATAGACAGATGGATAGATGGATAAACAGATAGACAGATAGATCTAACTCTGGCTATCTTTCTATATATCTATATATCTTTAAGCATAAGGAGGAAATGTGCCAGTGTTTCCTATCTAATTCATCCAAGTCATCTCAATCCTAGACCATGACACCCTTTTCTAGTCTACAATTTATGATTATGAAGGGCTAAAAGTTGAACCAAAGCTATTTATAGTAGAAAACGGCAAACAATTTTGTTAACTTTGTGTACCATTATTTTTCTTTGTACATTTTAATTAGTAAGGGCTGAGGAGTCCTTGGTAAATAAAATCTGTTTTTTCTTTTTTTCTTTTTCTTTAACCCTTAACTTCTGTGTATTGGCTCAGAGGTGGAAGAGTGGTAAGGGTGGGCAATGGGGGTCAAGCGACTTGCTCAGGGTCACACAGCTGGGAAGTGTCTGAGGCCAGATTTGAACCTAGGACCTCTGGTCTCTAGGCCTGACTCTCAATCCACTGAGCTACCCAGCTGCCCCAATAAAATCTGTTTTTGATCACAAGAAAGCTTCAATTTAACAAGCCTCATACTCAGTCTCATCAAATAGTTTCATCTACAAATAAGGCAAAAGACTTTATTTGAACAAATCATATGTTTTGGAAATTGAAGTTTAAAGAGGAGAAGGTTGATTAGGGATTCCCTAATCAATCTGGTAACTCCCCAATCAGTCTGATGAGATTACAGGGTATGAATTGGTTTGTAGGCACCTGAGGAGCACCTCACCAAGTAGAGTGTGGAAAACTCATTGGCATTAGGATACAGAATTCCTGTTGGGTTTTTTTAATGCTGCTTCCAAGGCAAGGACTCAAGAGAAAAAGGTGTAAGTAGACCAGCTCAACCTTCTCTTGAACTCCTTTTTTCTTTTCTCCTATTCAGAAGACTGACCAAGGACAGAGGACCTATATTCTCAGTGACAGAAACCTGTATAATCTCACATTTTCTTCTCCATTGAAATCAGAAATGGCTTTTTAGAGTAGAGGCAAGTGACATATAGTTGCCTGCTTTTACAGGCGACCTAAGAGAGTATAAGAGTGCACATTCTGTGTCTAAGGGATGCCAGAAACCAGGAATCTAATATATTTCCTACAAAAGCCCATGGCAGGGATATCCATTCCACCTGAAAGGGTAGTTTGTGGATGGTATTCATGAACTTTCAACTCCTCTATGGGAGGTGAGGTGTAATGTAGTAAGCAACAGATTACCAGAATCCAGCACTCTAGGGAGAGAAGAAAGACAACAGCTTTGGCCACTGTAAAGTGGTAACCTCAAGTTTGAGAGTTCAAGGATCAGACCTTTTAGAGAAAAATGGGGATTTGATGATGCATGCAGCATGTGCCTTGGAAAAAGATAAGTATTGCCTTTCCTGAATAGTCTTACCTGGAGAGCAAAGTCAGTGAATGATTTGGACAATGTAGGTTCAAAGGGAAGGAGATCTTTCAGCATCCTCAGCATCTGTTTACTTTCCGGAGGAATCCAAACTCTTTCATATGCTAATAGATCCTTATCTCTTCCACTGGAAGGTGGCATAATTCCTCCCAGGCTTAATAATGTCTTCCTGTGGTTTGAATTTCCCCAATGGCTCTAGATTTTGAGAGCTTACATTCAAATCTGGCATCTAATATGACCCATGGGAACTTGAGCAAGTCCCTGGGCCTTGGTTTCTTCATCTTACCTCTTCTGTAAAATGAGGAGGTTGGATTGACGTGCCTTCTAGCTCTAGAGTTATGATCCTATAAGGACCTGTGCATAGGGGGTAATTTATTAAGCAATACATGCTTGCTGAATAAATAATTGTTTTCTGAAGTATGACTGGCTTCCTTCTAGTCCTAGTTGTAATTCCTTCCAGTCTAGTTGTAATATAGAAGGTTTCACAGTTGGCTGTTAAGAGCCTGAGTTAATTCATTCTAGAAAACTCTAAAGTAAAGCCAGCCTATTTCATATCTGTACAATATGACCTAATACCCTGACATATAGGTTCTAGAGAAATTCTAAACTGATTTATAGAAACTCTTCTAATGCTTGATTATATGATGTGGCTTTTCTCAAACTCTAGGGATTTGGGCAGGGTATTGTAAGTACACAACTGAATTTCTACAGACATACATTTTTTGCTCATAGAAGAAACACAACATATTCCAAAATAAAGTCCAATGGGGATCCGGGAATCAATCTTTCTCTAGGATCAAACAAAACTGACTCCACAAAGTGCCTCCTATACCACCTCACACAGAAGATTCACTTTTTTTGAAGGGCAGTCCCCATTCCCCATCTCCTAAAGCTGTAGAAATATAGCAGCTGCTTTGTGACGACATGGCAACTACCTGGAGGGAGCATTAGAAGTAGTGATGATCATTTTAAAAAGCTACTCTCCAAATTAAAACATGAGAGGTTCCTTGAGTAATCAAGAACTAGTCTTAAGAATTCAAGATGAGAATCAATCCAAAGGGACACCTCCACCATATCCTTGCTCTGCCTGGTCCCAGGTAATGATATAGTTCTCTTGATCACCCCCCTCACCCCTTTTTCTATCTCCTAGTAGAGCACTGTCCACTGACCTTGGGAAACATCTCCAGCTGCTTGATCCTCCAGGTTAGGGGTGTCTCCAATACCTGCTTCTTCAGCTATTCAACACACAAGCAAACAGAGAATATAAAAAAATGACAGTCAATATATGTAAGGATCAACTGTTTACCATCTAGTACCAACTGGTGCTTTTTGCAGGGAAGTTGGAAATAAAAATATACATGGGCCAGGATTTAGTGCCATCTTTTGGCTACCTTGGAATGAGATAACTGAGTTCCTTCTTTGTCTTCCAAGTATCTAGCACTGTGTCCTATATGTAGCAGGTGCTTAATAAATAAAATGTTTATCTTTATTTTTTAAAATCCTTACTTTTTGTCTTAACATCACTTCTAAGATAGAAGAGCAACAAGGGCCAGTCAACTGGGTTAAGTGACTTGCCCAGGGTCCCACAACTAGGATGTATCTGAAACCAGGTTTGAACCCAGATCCTCCCTATCTCCAGGCCTGATGCTCTATCCATTTGTGCTACCTGCCACAATTAAATGTTTATTAAATTAAATTTAACTCAGCAATAAAGGAAAGTACAGTTAATAATAAAGGTTCAAACTAGTATCTTTTTTGGTCAGAATTTAAGTGCCACTCATTACTGGGATAATTGGTTTCCTTCTTATTTCTGTATTCCAAATATTTAGTACTGACTCTTGCACAGTAGGCATAATAAAGTAATTGCTGATAACTTAGCAATAAAGTACAATTTAAAATGATGGTTAAAAATATTTATTATCTTTTATTTTTATATCACCCCCATTTCCCAATATACTCTTCCTTCACTCAGAAAGCCAGCTCTTACAGTTAAGAATAAAAAAGGAAAACAGTTCAACAGAATGAATCAATATACTGAAAAAGACTGACATTATAAACAGTATTCCACACCCATTGTTCTCCAAGGTGTGGATGTGTGTGAATGTGGCAGGAGTAGAAATGCCTTCACATAGCTTATCTCTAAAGGCTGAGCTCAGTCATTATTATTTAACAGCATTCAGTTTTGTTATTGTTGTTATTTCCATTTACACTGTTATAGTTGTTGTGGTCCTGGCTCTGCTTACCTTTCCCTTTTTTCATCAGTTTCTGTGAGTCTTCCCATTCTTCTCTGTCTTCTTCACATTCAGTGCTCCTTACAGTATCTTCCCTTATACACATGCACCAAAATCTGCTTAGTCATTTCTATTCCATGGGCATTTAAAATTCCTTGCTAGGACAAAATGTCCTGCCATGAATGTTGTGGGATATATAGGACTTTTCTTGTTGCCACTGTTGTAGAATAGTATGGGTATTTTAGTCACCTTTTACCATTGTTCCAAATTACTTTCCAGAATGGTTGGATCAATTTACAGTGTAGCCTTCAGTGTATTAGCTAATGTCAACAAATATTTATTATTAAATATTTATTATATACCTGGCCATAAGGAAAAAAGTGAAAGTCTTTGCCCTCACTGGGTGGATGTTCAAATAGGGAAGAAACATGTATATCAAAGGGTGGATTTTTCAGAAAAAGAGTAGACACTGCAATGGAGGAAAAACACGCAAACATATGAGTACATATGGATGATGTGCAAAACAAATTAAAAAAATTTTGGAGGGGGCTCCCTAGCAGACAGGGGGTACGGGGTACCAAGAAAGGCCTCATGAAGAAGATAAGAGCTTGAGCTGAGTTGTAAAGAAAATCAGGGATTCCAGGAGGTAAAGGGTTGGAAAGATGCATTTAAGGTAATGTGATGTAAGCAGTAGCAAGGCGATGGAGGGGATAGAGCATCAGGCCCGGAGTTAGGAAGACTCTTGTTCAAATCTGACCTCAGACACATATAAGCTGTGTGACCCTGGGCAAATTATTTAACTGTTTGCCTCAGTTTCCTCATCTGTAAAATGAGCTGAAGAAGGAAATGCTAACCACTCCAGTATCTCTGCCAAGAAAACCCCAAATGGGGTCACAAAGAATCAGACATGACTGATAAAAACAATGATGACAAGTCCAATAGAAGAGGGGTCCCACCCTCAAGGTGCAGTCCTGAAAGGCAAGCTGACAGTGCAGAAGACAGGAGAATTAGCTTCCTGAAAGAGTGCAGTAATGAATAAGGATGCTGGGTATGATTCCTAAAGACGTCTTCCTTCTTCTGAAAATTGCTTTTTGTTTAAAAAAGTCAGCATGTCCCTTTCCTGAGTCTGGTCTCTTAGAGCAAATTTAATAAACAGACCTTTTTGCAAATCATTTTCTCCTAAAGCTTCTAAAACTACTTAAGAGACATCAATGACCACATGATGATGTCACATCTATTCCAAAATGCCATCATCAATGGAATAACCTCCTCAGACTGTTGAGCACTGAATAAGTGCTCAGAGAAGGAAGATTCCTCCAGAGATTCAGATGGATTATAGCAGTGTCTGCCAAAAGACAGTCAAGGGGACCTTCTCCAGGACACATTGGCGATGGAGCTGCTCCCAACTACTACAATCCAGGCTTCTCAATGGGCAGAAGCAGCTTCAGCTTCTAATCACAAACTCTGGCTTTCTAAACAAGAGGAAGATACTTTGAATGCTGGGATAAATCAGCCATTCTCTTACTGGGGGTGAATATCATTTGCAAGCTGAAAGGGACAACACACAGAGTGAAGAATCCAACAGGATCCTGAGAGGATAGATCATTGGGCTAAATATAAGTTGACTTACAGATAAGTGTTATAAGGGCTGATGCTTGGACCTGTGATTTCCTTGGCTTGGGAAATTCCCATCTGAAGAAGCTCCCTTTGCCAAGGTAACTTAGGGCCAATTTAGACATGCCTGATATGTTTTATTAAGGATTCTTCTTGTGTGCACTGGACTAAGTGGCCAGCTCTGAAATTCTGCATGCTTTAAGTATTTGATAATACTAGGTATTAGTAAGGTAGGATTACAGATAAGGAGTTGAGGAAACCCAAGTGGCATTTGTATCAGTCTTCCAAGTGAAGGTTGGTATTTTAGAAGGAAGTGATAGAAAATGAAGAAAGGAAGACAGAGATGGTTAAAGAATCAAAATTTGCAGGCCCAGAGATGGGAGGTCCTGGGTTCAAATCTGATCTCGGATATTTCATAGTTGTGTGACTCTGGGCAAGTCGCTTCACTCCCATTGCCTAGTCTTTACCCTCTTCTGCCTTAGAACCAATACAAAGTATTGATTCTAAAATGGAAGGTGAGGATTAAAAAAAAAAAAGAATTGAAATTTGGCTTTCTAGAGAAAGCTTTAAGATTTTAGAACAATAGGTGCTGTTAGGAATGGAAAAGATATGTAGATGTCAGTCTGATAAAATAAGCCCTAAACTGAGAATATTGGGGCCTATTTGGAGAACACTAGCTATCAGATAGATTTGGTAGGAGAAAGTCAATAATTCACAGAACAAAAGAACGAGGCAGAGGGCTGTAAATAAGACATGGCCTTAGATATGTGAATATCAATGCACAGAAAATAGGATAATAAATTTAGAGTTGAAAGAGACCTCAGATGTTATCAAGGTCAACCTTTCATTTTGCAGATGAGAAATGGAGGCTCAGAGAAATTAATTGACCTGCCCAGAGTCACATAGCTAAAGAATCACAGATAGGAAATTTGAACTAAGGATTTTTTTTAAAGTTCTAAATCTAACGTTTCATTAGCAGTGCTATTATATACACTGTCTCTTGAGTATAGATAGGAAAACTGAAAAATAAACTTGGGTTTTCAATGAAAGGAGGTTTGGCAGAGCGAAACTCATTACTGGAAAAGAGTTTTGGAAGAGTATATCTTTTTAACCTTACCTTCTGTCTTAGAATTAATACATATAACAGTTCCAAGGCAGGAAAGCAGTAAAGGCTTGGCAAACAGGATTAAGTGACTGGCCCAGGGTCATACAGCTAGGAAGTGCCTGAGGCTAGATCTATACCCAGGTCCTCCTGATTCCAGGTCTGGTACTCTATTCACACAATTACCTAGCTACTCCTAGGGTGTATCTTTTTCTTTTTTTTTCCTTCCCTCCCCTCCCCTCCTCTTCCCTCCCCTTCCCTCCCCTCCCCTCCCTTCCCTCCTCCTTCCTTCTTTCCTTCCTTCCTTGCTTCCTTCCTTGCTT